>NC_057398.1:1027606-1204552 GCF_019320065.1 Cervus canadensis
AAAACTTTATGTCAGAGCTTCCCGGAGCCCTCCTGAATCCACCACGCTCATTTGAAATCCAGAGCTCAACCAAATCCTGTCACATGTCCAGCACAGGGTCTGACAATCCTGATGCCAGCCCTTCTCCCCTCCCCTGGCAGGGGGCACCTGGAGACACTGCGGAACCAGGAACCAGATCGACCGGTGGCTGGAGTGATCCATAGTCTATTGGACACACCAGGCCTGTGAAGTAGATGGGTTGTTGTTTAGTTGCCGAGTCCTGTAAGGCTCTTTTGCAGCCCCATGGACCGTAGCCCACCAGGCTTCTCTGTCCTTGGGATTTCCCAGGCACGAATACTGGAGTGGGTTGCCATTTTCTTCTCCAGAGGATCGTTTCAACCCAGGGATCAAACCTGGGTCTCCTGCTTGGCAGGTGAATTCTTTACCAATGAGCCACCAGGGAAACTGAAGTATAATACATGGGTGATATTAATAAACAATAAAAAGCCATCTCTTGGAGAAACTGAGACTCAGAAACACTTATTAGCCAAAGTCACACAGGTGGTAACAGAACTAAGGCTGGAAAGGTAACCCTGGATCCTGTGATCTTCCCTAAACACCACGGTGAGGAGTGAGGACATGGAAACCCCATCTCAGATCTGACCACCAGCTGGCCCTTCAGCTGCCAACACGTGTCCATTCTCTCCCCTTTAAGCCCGGATGGTCTCACGTGCCCTGGACTGTCGTCTATAGTACCTTTGCTTACATTCTGATGGCTTTACCAACAGTACTCACCCTTACACAGTGCCGGTTGAGACTCATGAAGTAGGCTTTGTAACCGTTATTGATTCTGACCTTTGACTGGAACCATGCTGCTAGCAGGTTAGTTTTTCCTGTTTGGCAGCTTTCAAGAAGAGGTAGGTGAAGTTTTTTCACACTCACCTCAAGGTTTGGCCACTGCTTCTCCCCCCACTCTCCTATCCATCCTCCTCAGGCTGTCCAGCTCACATACAGCCTCCATTTGTACTGTTTACCCTTTGGTTTGCTTTTCACTGTTTATTCCTCACTTGTCTGCCATCCTCTGTTCATCCTCTCCTACCTCTGCCCAGAGCCCTTCAACTAGAGGGATCACTTCCTGCCCCATCTTTTCCCATCTCATCCCATACAGGTACCCAGTATAAAACCAGGACCTAGCATAGTCTCCGACTCTCCCAAGACCTGACCTAAAGCAGAAGCCAAAGACTCAAATGCCTAACAGGGGACAGAAAAAATTCTGAAGAAGAGAATGCACTTCCAGCTTACCAGGGCCATCACTGCTCAGGCCAGGGTGACAGCAAGTTGCAATTTTTCAAGAAAAGCCAAGTCTTAAGTGTTTTTACAGTCTCTCCTAATTTTAAAATGTTCAATCTCATTTCAAAAAAACTGTGTGTGGGCCAACCAGACAAGCCTGCAGTCCAAATGTGTTCTGGGTGGAGCCCCCTCCCTGCAGAGGCTGGCGGTGGGGGTGATCAGTTTGCTGACCTTCAGGAAGAACAATGGTTACCAAGGGAGCGCCAGCGGAGACACCCAGCCAGGGATGCTAGAGGGACAAGGTGCCCTCTGGACCCCTCTCCCCTCCTCCCAGCCGGGGACTGAGCTGATGCTTCTGGGCTGGAAGGAGAGCTCTGACTTCCAGCAAAGCCCAGCGCCCACACCCAGGACACACTGTGACAATAGGCACTGCACCCCAGGTGGTCATCCCCACCTGCATGCTGCAGAGGAGCCTGTCGGGGATCAATGTTTATTTTCATTTCAAGTCCACTGTACTTCAGTTTAAAAATGCGTCTTTCCCCCCTTTTCACTATTGTTTGCCTCCTCTAAAGCGCTTAGAGAAGTGGGAATTAGATGTCAGGATGTGGAAATGTTCTCCAAGTGCTGTGCGTCTGTTTAAGAGTCTGAAAGTAGAATCTGGGTGGGGCTCAGGAATACAGGGAGACAGACCCTTCCGATGTGGTGGAGAGGAAGGCAGTGCTGGGTTCCATGGTTGAAGAGCGGTCATCGTCCCGTATCACGAAAGTGCCTACATTTATTGAGTGCTTGCTATAAGCAGACATTTTTCTGTGGATGACTTCTTTTCACCCTCATAAAGATTTCACTGAGAGTAAGCATCGTTATCTTTTAGTTTCTAGATGAGGAACTGGGCTTCAGAGAGATTGAGTCACTTGGCCAAGGTCACGTGGCCAACAAGTTTAGCAGAACTGGATTCTGGCCCAGGTCTGAGTCTGAGTCCAGACTCTGAACTCTTATCCATCACCCAGGTAGTGCCCTTCTCTGGTGAGCTGCCTGGTTCTCCTGGCACTGCAATGTCCCTGGAACCTAGCATGTGTTTGTTGAAGAGATAGGTGACCACTCATCATATCACATAATCCCAGTAGCTAGTGACTCAACACATATTTGCTGAGCTAGCACTCTGGGCCAGCACTGTGCAAAGTGCTCTGGAAGCAGCATGGAATAAAGCGAAGGCCTGGCCCTCAGTCTAGAGACTGGAGACAGACAGCAATGCACACAGGTAAGATAGCTTCTGGTGGAAGTAAATGCGAGAAGAGAATACATGGTAGCCAGTGGGAGGATGGGAGGGGGGGGGTGAGAGGTGTTTTAACTGTGCTCACCTGAGGCCTCATAAAGAACCTGCGCATTGGGAGGAGTCGGCTCATGGAAAGTCTCCGAAGGAAAGTTCTAAGAAGACCAAATGCTAGCACTCAAGAAACAGCTTGAAAAAAAAAAAAAAAAAAGAAACGGTTTGTCCAAAGGATGCTCACTCCCCAACAGCTGGGGGAGGAGGCGCAGGGTGGGGGCAGGAGATGGAGTCAAAGAGGCAGGCAGAGGGCCAGGTCAGGCAGGACCCTGCAGGCTGCGGTCTAGAGTTTGATCTCCAGTGTAAAAGGTCCCCGTGTCGTGGGGAAGGAAGGCTGCAGGAGGACAGGGGGGGTGGGGGGGGGCCGGTCAGGTGGTGGCAGGTCCAGGCAGGAGGTGATGCAGCAGCAGACACAGAGAGAGGGGCGTGTTCCAGATGCTTTTGGGGAGGAGAAGGTAACAGCACTAAGCAGATGGACTATGGAGTGTGAAGGGGAGAGGGGTATCAAGGATTTTTCCATGAGGAGCTGGAAAAATAGTGGTGCTATTTACTGAGATGGGGAGAACTTGGGGAGAAAGAGATTTGGCAAGTAGGAAGACTCTGTAGCTCTATTTTGACTCCATTAAAATGAAGACACCTCTTATCCAAATGGAGACGGTGAATCGTCAGGTCCTTCAGAGCTCAGGAAAGAAGCTGGGGCTGGAGGTCAGATTGGCTCCAGGAGTTGTCAGTATGTGTGTACACATGTATATATGAAACGATGGATATATACACACACCGCATACGTGTATGTATACACACACATGGGCACACACATGTTCACGAGTAGTGTACATAGTAAAGTCTGGGACTGGGTCAGAGCCCTGGGGCGCACGACGGGGCTGGCGGGGAAGAGGAGAAGCCAAGGACAGAGCCTGGGAGGGAAGAGTCGGTGGCAAGAGCTGAGCCGGGCAGCGTGTGGAGCAGGAGGAGGCTGAGGGAGAGAGGAGGGGGAGTGTGAGAAGAAGCGGCTGATCCAGGGCCACAGAGCTTCCAGCACGGCCGCGGAGGGAGTGGGCAGGGCTTGGAAGGGACATTTCTTCGGGGGTGGGGGGCTGCTGTTTTACCCACCGGATGACGGTCGGCGTCCTTTAGACGCCCAGTAGGGCAAGAAGCGTGGGTAGACGGCAGGGGGAAAGAGCGCCCTCGCGGGGCAAGAGCAGGGAGCCGGCCGCCCAGGGCAGGAGGGACCCGTCCGGGCCTCTCAGACGAGCGCAGTCGTCGGGTGAGCCCCGGCCGGGTGTCCCCCTGACGATGTAGCAGCTGGCCGGGACACAGAGCAGCATCACAGAGGGAGCCTAACTCAGGCTGGAGCACCGGGGGCGGGGCCTAGTTTGCGGGTGCCAGGTCCTCCAGCACCCCAGCTCCTCTCTCTCCTGCTCGTCCAGGAGCCTGACCCTCTCAGGGCTGCAAGAGCGCTGTGCCCCACGCACCCTGACCCCCTGGGCGGCCAGTGAGTGACAGGTAACAGGTAACAGGGGGAGTGACAGGTAACCTGCGCACCGGGGCAGCGGGAACAGCGCTGGTCACTTGAGGGTGAATTCCTCCGGCTGTCGTTGTAAAACCTTTGATTCAATATATGTATCCATGTACTTATGGTCTATGAAAAAGAAGCCTATTTCTATCACATGTACTGATTTGTATCTGAATTACCCATCAGGCTAAAAGTCCTGGCTTAAGAAAACCAGGTAAGAAAAGTTTAAGCCTTCCTGCTGTATGTAAGTACTGTTTTTATAACTCTTATCAAAAAGCTAAATGGTTAAGGGAGAAAAGCATGGTAACCTCTACCAAAATACTAAAGTGGCAGGGAGCCATGAAAATGGGGGAAATTAGAGAATATTGTAGCCTTGGGAGCATCATAATTACTGATGACGATTTCTTTTCTTTTGTGTACTGACTGCAGAGAAACGATCAAGCGTGGGAGACAAGGTATGTTAAAGCCTTTCTTCTGATCATTTAGAAACAATCAGAAAAGCACATTTTCTCTGGAGAAAAGACACAGACAGGGAAAAAGCAGCATACGAGTGCTCTGGAGGCTGAGCCAGTCTGAATTCCTGCAGCCCATCACTCCCGAAAGGATTTTTCTTTCACTCTGAGTTAACAGAATTATGTTCTAATCGAGGTCTGTGAATAAGATTAAGGGTTGGAATAAATTAAGGACGTCCTTTACAAAAAGTAGGAAAGGCATCAAATTGCTTAGCACTTAGCAACACTTCAAGTTCAGCTATTTTAATAAATAGTTTGACTTTTGTTTAAAAAAGTAGGAGTGGGTGGTAGCCATCTGTTTTCTAAGATAAACGGGCTTCACCAATGAAGGCCCAGCAGACCGTGATCACTGGAGCAGGGAAAACTCGGAGAATTGGAATCTCCAGACAGAACTGCAGAGAGAGGGCGGCAGAGGGCCCGGGGCCGGTGGGCCCGGCTCAGACGGAGGGCAGGCGTGGGGAGTGAGTGAGCAGTGGACAGAGGGCGGGGAGGGGCGGGCCTGCGGGGGACGGTGAGGCGTGGACGGGGGAGCACCCTGCCAGCCTGCCGCCCTCTCGCCCAGGAGCCGCCATGCACTGCCCCCTCGGGCGCTGCTGCATCGTCTCAGTGGGCCTCGGGGTCCTGTGGCTCCTGTTCACGCTGGACGTCCCCAGGGGAGCTGAAGACGACCAGGCCAGGATGGCTGTCAAGGTCCAGGTAGCGGCCGTGCCCTCGCTGCGCGGGTTCGGGGTGGGGGGGTGTGGACGGCGCTCGCCTCTCTCACGGGAGAGCAGGAGGCTCCAAGGGATGGGTGTGGACCTGGCGGGACGCACTGGTCCATAGAGAAGCTGATTCCCCGCCCCCCACCCCCATATTGGTTAAGGTAAGGAAGACAGCAAGTACTGCGTGAGCCCTGGATACTCTGGCCAGTGGTCAGATGTCCTGATACCGTGCTGGGCTCGCTCTGGGGGCAGTGAGCCACTCTTTCCCTGGAGGAGCTCTGGGGAGACCACTATTGGTAAAGCCCATGCTTTCTATGTCAGGAGGACCAGGTGTTGCCTCTGCCAGTACCCCAGGAGGACAGCTACAGGAGAAGGAAGGACCTGGGACCACTAGAAGACTGGCAGAACCTCACCTCCAAATACCTGGAAAAACTCCAGCAGAGAAAGAAGAGTGAGTTCCAAGGATGGGAGGGGGTACCCTGGGAGTAAGAGAGTCAAGAGGAGGAGGGGAGGGGCTCCCTGGTGTCCAGCGGTGAAGACTCTGCGAGTCCACTGCAGGGGGCGCGGGCTCTGTCCCTGCCCAGGGCACCAAGATCCTGAATGCCATGTGGTGTGGCCAAAATAGAGGGAAAGAAGAAGAAGGTGGGGACTCAGAGAGAAGAGACAGGGAGACGAGAGGGCAGGGTGGCCGGGCATCCGCAGGCTGGGCAGAGAGTCCTTTCCCCGTCAGGGCACCTGGTCTCAGGGATGAGGAGCAAGGAGGGGGAGATAAAGTGCCTGCTCCTGGAAGACAGTCTGAAAGCACCTGGGAGGAGGGGGCCCTTCGGTCGGCACAGCCCGACTAGCCCAGATCGCAGCTCAGGGGTGCCGGGACCTCTGGAGCCACGCCGGCAGATTCAGAGCTGAAGCGGGGCTCGGGCTCCTGGCTTCCAGGAGAGGAGCTCCTTCCAGGAGACCTTCGTTAAAGGAGAGCTTTGTGAAGATGAGCTAGGTAAAATCAGAAGGAATGACAGTAAATGTAAAAGTAGCTAATGTGTGTACTGAGCACTTAAACCACAGGCAGCAAAACCCGGGCTCCAGGAAGCCTCGGAGCCGCGGGGAGCAGCGCCCTGGCCCTTTGGCATGCACACCAGGCTCCCGGTGACGGTGTCCAAACGCAGAGCCCAGGTGGGGGCCGCGCTCCCCACAGCCAGGGCCTGCACCCCACTCGGGGGTGGGAAACGGGAGCGGGGGAGGGGGGCGTGCGCGAGCCGGCGCCCCGCCCCTGACGCGCCACTTGCCTCCCCAGCGTGGCTGACGGTGGGCGTCTCCTCGCGGCCCCGGCCCGGGCCGGAGCCCAGCGGCCTCCTCTCCACGCTGCTCTCGCTGTTCCGCGCCACCTCGAAGGTGGAGCAGAAGCGCCTCACGGTGCTGGTCCACCTGGCGGGCGCCGACCCCGCCTGGCTCGGGGAGACCGTCCTGAGCATTTCCAGCCTCTTCAGCCCGCAGATCTTGGCGGGGCAGCTGCTGCTGATCCACGCCCCTCCAGACGCCTACCCGCCCGCGGGCGCCGGCCGGGAGCCCTACTCCGAGCAGAACGTGGATCACGCCTTCCTCATGAGCTCTGCCTCGAAGCTCTCGGAGTACTTCCTGCTGCTGGAGGACAACGCCTTCTGCGCCCCCAACTTCATCAGCCACGTACAGTGGAAGGTGGACACGCTGCGGTCTCAGCCCTGGGTCTTCCTGGAGTTCGCCAACCTGGGCGTCCTGGGCAAGCTCTTCCGCAACGGCGACCTGCCGACGCTGGCTCACTTCCTGCTCCTCTTCTACCGGGAGAAGCCCCTCAACAGGCTGCTCGCCCACTTCCGCGTCCTCCTGGCCCAGAAGGACCCCATCCTGTGCACGCCCTTCCTCTTCTACCACAGGGCCACCTACTACCCCCTGAACGACAGGCAGGAGGCCTCGGGCACACACAGGAAGAGCCCATACGCCCCTGACAACCCGCCGGCAGCCGCCTTCACCGACATGAAGGTGTTTGAGGTCCACTTCCCCTGGGAGGCCTACACTCTGGACGAGTCCTTCTTCTGGACCCACAGCGTGAACGCCGGCAACCACCTGACCGTCATCCTGAACCAGCCGGCCGACCTGAGGAGGGTGCAGGTGCTGACAGGCACCATTGTGGATGGCAAGTACGCTCTGGAGAAGGGGCAGGTGGAGCTGGGCTACGGGCCCGAGGGCACGCCGCAGCGCTGCTCCAGCTTCGTCCTGCTGGGCCGCCTCCTGGAGGGGCAGCTGGATCAGGAGGTCGTGCCCAGGTCCGTGGGGTACCAGGTGAGCTGCGTGAGGCTGCTGGCGAACGCCAACCAGACAGGCGGGCTCATCGTCAGGCACATTTACCTCTGGGAGGAGCATGCCAGAGGCGCGGGCCACTTGGGATGAGGACAGACCAGGAAGGCAATGAAACATTAAAATCTTGCAGTCATTCTAGCCTGAGTGATCTGGGGGCGGGGCGGGGCGTGCCAGGGAATGAGGGGCAGAGAGGGAAGACACTCTGGTGCCAACAAGACGCTCCACCTGCTCCTTCCTTTTTCTATCCAGACAAGGGACTCTTTCAGGCTCTCTTTTCCTGGGTCAGATGTAGCTTAGCCCAATTTGGGACAAGGCCCTGGTCGCTCCCAGAACCTTTCTGTTCCTGGGGTGCTGAGGTCAGCACAAGGACAGGGTGATGGTGTGTGTTCTCCCACCTGGAGGGGAGGGGTAGCCGGAGGGGAAATCATGGCCGGGCCCTGGAATTCACACAGCAGAAGCTAAGAAAGGGTTTCTCATGAGAAGTCAAACTCCCCAAGGCTCTGGAGTTCACAGACACATGCGCAGCAGTGAAATGAAGCCCCTGACCCCGTCTTCCTAAGCTGTTCTGTGGCGCCAGCCCAGTTCCTTCCTTCCCTCACAAACGACTGCGGAACGAACAGTTTGCCACCAAAGCATCACCTTCTCCTCGGTGCTCATGTCTCACCCCCACACCAGCTTCTGCATCCCAGCGCTGCTGAGACTCCTCCCTTTTCATAACGAGAAAAATAGTCAAACCTAGAGGGGTTTCCAGATCTCATTCTCCTTAACTCTCTGAAGCAATACACAGGACAACTTAAGTCTCCTTCTTGACGCCTGGGATTCGTCCATTCATCAGACTTACTGAATCCCTACTATGTTCCGTGTTTCCCAGGTGGCGCTGATGGTAAAGAACTCACCTGCCAATGCAGGAGACTATGAGAGTCGGGTTGCGGGTTCAGTCCCTGGGTCAGGAAGAGCCCCTAGAGGAGGGCGTGGCAACCCGCCCCAGTATTCTAGGCTGGAGAATCCCACGGAGAGAGGAGCCTGGCGGGCTACAGTCCATGGGGTCTCACAGAGTCGGACATGACTGAAGGGACTTAGCAGGCTCACTCTACTATGTTCCAGGGACCAAAGGAGCTCCTCTTGGGTTTAAGAAGTACAGGACCCCAACTTCATTGGGAGCTTAGGAAAGGCTTTCTGGAAGTCACGACATCTAAACCTGACCTACCAGATTTTCAGAGAAGAAAGCCAGGTGTTGAGGAAGGTTCAGGAAGATTTTCAAGTAAAAGAAATAGCATGTAGGGAAGTGGGCCAGAAGTGAGAAGGAGCTTGGCTCATTGGGGAAATCCACTCATTTAATGGGGCTGGAAGTGGAGGGCGCGCTGGAGTAGGAGTGAGGCAGAAGCTGCTGCAGCGGCGGGACTGAGAAAGCCAGTTTACAGAAGGCCGTGGGCAGTTCAGTGGGGGCAGGGGTGGTCTCTGTGCTGGGACGAACGATGCAGTGCTGGGACAGCTGCATGTCCACGTGCCGGGGGGCCAGCTGTGGCTCCTGCCTCACATTACATTAAAGGTGAACCCAGAATAGATCTAGACCCAGACGGAAGAGCTAAAAACTAAAAAACTCTTAGAAGAAAACAGAAGAAAAAGTGTAAATCATTGTGACCTTGGATTAGGCGATAGATTCTTAGATAGCACCAAAAGCACAATTCACCAAAGGA
The DNA here is from genome assembly GCF_019320065.1 of Cervus canadensis. NCBI lineage: Eukaryota > Metazoa > Chordata > Mammalia > Artiodactyla > Cervidae > Cervus > Cervus canadensis. The sequence goes on from NC_057398.1 coordinate 1,036,951, forward strand.
TAAATAAATTGGTGGTCGTGGTTGGTGGTTTAGTCATTAAATCGTGTCCGACTCTTGGGACCCCATGGATTGTAGCCCGCCAGGCTCCTCTCTTCATGGGATTTCCCAGGCAAGAACACTGGAGTGGGTTGCCATTTCCTTTTCCAGGGGATGTTCCCAACCCAGGGATCGAACCCACGTCTCCCGCATTGCAGGTGAATTCTTTACCAACTGAGCTACCAGGGAAGCCCCAAATAAATTGGACTCTATCAAAATTAAAAACTTTATGGCTCACGGGATACTGTCAAGGTAGTGATAAGATGACCCACAGAATGGAAGAAACATCTGCAAATCATATCTGATGAGAGATGGATATCCAGAATATATAAAGAAAGCTCACACACAATAATAAACAGACAAATAACACAATTAAAATTGGGCAAAGGATTTGAATAGACATTTCTCTGAAAAAGATACACAAAGGGCCAACAAGCAAGTGAAAAGGCACTCATGGCTAGTCATCAGGGAAATGCAAATCAAAACCATATTGAAACGCCACTTTACGCCCACCAGGATGGCTATTTAAAAAACAGGAAATACATGTTGGTGAGGTGTGGAGAGACTGGAGCCTCACACGTGCTATTGGTGGTGTTTGGTCGTTCAATCGTGTCTGACTCTTTGCGGCCCCAAGCACTGCAGCACGCCGGGCCTCCCTGTCCATCACCAACTCCCGGAGTCCACCCAAACTCATGTCCATCGAGTCGGTGATGCCATCCAGCCATCTCATCCTCTGTCGTCCCCTTCTCCTCCTGCCCTCAATCTTTCCTAGCATCAGGGTCTTTTCAAATGAGTCAGCTCTTTGCATCAGGTAGCCAAAGTATTGGAGCTCCAGCTTCAGCATCAGTCCTCCCAGTGAGTATTCAGGGCTGATCTCCTTCAGGACTAACAGGCTGATCTCCTTGCACCCAAGGGACTCTCAAGAGTCTTCTCCAACACCATAGCACATGCATGCTTAGCAGAGTTGTAAAACGGGGCAGCCGCTTTGGAAAATGTTTTAACAATTCTCAAAATGTTAGAGTTACCATATGATCCAGCAGTTTCACTCCTATGTCCGCATGTACTTAAGAAAATAAAAACCTACATCCACACAAGGGCTTTCACATGAATGGTCATGGCAACATGGTGATAACCCAAATGTGGAGACAATCCAAAAGTCCATCCCTGATGAACGGGTGAGTGACATGCGGTGTGTCGTATGATGAGATAACTGCTCAGCCAGGAGAAGGGCTGGAACACTGGCACGGGCTGCCGCACGCAGGAGCCTTTAAGACACTGTGCGGCATCAAGGAAACCAGTCACAAAGGCCAGAGGGCTTACGGCTCCACTTGTGTGAGATGCCCGCAGTAAGCAAGTCCAGAGGGACGTGTGTCTGCAGGTGAGGAAAAGCTGGCTGAGGCAGTGGTTGCGCTCTGTGAACATACTGGGAACCACTGAATTGTATACTTTAAGAAGAGTGAACTGTGGGGTATGTGAATGATGTCTCAACAAAGCAGTTCCTTGTTTAAAGCTGTAGAAGCCAGGGAAAGGGTTTGGAGTGTGCTGGCGGCAGCAGGTCACAGAGCGCTTCTGAGCAGGAGAGGAAGCGGCTGTGGGTGCTTCGGGGAGGTCACCCCAGGCACCCCAGCGGGGTAGCTGGAGGGGGTCAGGATGGGGAAGCCCATGAGCACTAACAAGACGGGGACTTCCCTGGCAGTCCAGTGGCTGAGACTCCACACTCGCAGCGCGGGGGGCCCAGGCTCGGTCCCCGCTCAGGGAGCTAGATCCCACATGCCACGGCAGAGTTCACACACTGTTACTGAAACACAGAAAAAGGACCCCACATGCTGCAGTGAAGACCCAGCACAGCAAAACAAGGAAATGCGCACAAGCAAACGTCAAGAAAACCAACAAGACACGAGGGGTCTCAGTGCGGGCCGGGCACCCCGGCCCCTTCTCCCTCCCCGTCAGCCTTCTTTTCCACGGTAAATCAGAAACTAATCTGTTTTCCACATACCTCTCTGACTACTCACCATGGTCTCTGTCCCGGCCGCTGTTTCTCCAGCCATCCCTGAGCGGGGGACAGTTCCAGGGCTCTCTGCCACCTCTTCCTTCCGCCTTCAGTCAGGGTCAGAGCCGCACCTGAGGGAACGTTCAGGCACCGCCCAGGTCCATCATCCTCGGGGGTCTCCAGCCCGAGTCTCCACGTCCCTCGTCCAGCAGAAGACGCCGCCCTCCACCTGGCTTTAACTGGCACCTCAGCCCAGCATGTCTGAGATAAAATTCTTCAGCTTTTGTCTGTTTCTGACGATGGTTACCTTACCTACGTAAACTCACAATCCTAAAATGGGGCTTGGAAAAAATGGTCCGTAAGCTGCTTACAGCAGGATCCCCTGGAATTGCTCATTGAAAGTGATTTTGCCCAGCCCGGCTCGTCCTCCAGTCAGAGTGCTTCAACAGTGGGCCTCTGCTTCCCCCGCCTCGCCCTGGCCGGCCCCCCAGCCCCGGGTCAGCCTCTCAGACCGGCCGCTGTACGTCAGGCCGCAGGCAGCCCCTGTCACTCCCCAAGAGGCGCTGGGGAGCCTCGGGAGGGGCTGAGGGGAGGCTGCACGGGGGCGGCAGCCGGCAGCGGAGGGAAGCGTGTGAGCAAGGGCCCCGCGGCTCCCGAGGCCTCCTGGCCTGACAGCGTCCCCGGGGTCCAGGGCCATCACATGGCCGTCCCAGGGAGAGACCTGTCAGAGCGGGAAGGAGCGCAGGAAGGCGGGAGGCCTCCACGGCCGCGCTCCCGCCAGCGGAGACGGGGTGTCTCCTCCTCTTGCTGGCCGGCTGCTCTGGGGCCCGGCTGGACTTCCCGGACACCCCGTCATCACCCCGAGCCTGAGGATACAGGGCAGTCGGCTCCCTGCGGCCTCCATGCCGGGGGCAGGAGAACTGGGGGGTCCGACCTCTGGGGTCCCAAGTGGTCTCTCCTGTAGGATGCAGACACTCAGGGCCGCTGAGAAAGTGAGTGGGGTCCATGTGTGTGAGGACCCGGGACTCGCAAGAGCCCCTCGCGTTGGGTCCTGCTACCTGCGGGTCCCCGGGGCACTCCCGCCTGCAGCCCCTCCCTGGTGTCACCACCGCCCCTGGGCTCTTCCCCACCACCTCCACCCTGGCTGGCTCTGCATCGGGACCTGCCCTGCCGCCCGCCAGGCTGGCATGCCCATCGCCACGTGCTCCCTGAGCCGCAAGGGCCCCGGACTGCGCTTTCTGCCCCGGGAACTGCCTGGCTGTGCCTGCACCCTCGACCCCAGGCCTCGCGGGGCGCACGGCAGGCCCTCCTCCGTGAGCCTGAAGTCCCCGCTGCACCGTCTGCCCATGCCCTGTCCCCACCACGCCCTGCCTGGACACCGGGCTGGCCTGCCGCCCCTCCCTCTCCCCTTCCTCACACATGTCCTGTCTGCTCTCTGCTCTCGTGACCCCAGAAGACCACGGTCTGTTACCCTCTCAGCTCGGCTTCAGGGTTGGGCTCTTCTAGGCATGCTTGGGGTAACCTGTCAGCCAACCTCCCGGCTCTCCCGGCCCTCCCGCCAACCCAGGAGCAGGGACTGTCCAGGCTGGAAATCAGTTTCCTCACCTTGCCAAAGAGCCGAGACCGCAGGGGACTCGCTGCCTAAGTGTCAGGCTGTCACGCGCTTCAGTAGGCGGTCAGCGCGATACATCTGTTCACCTTCCAGCCCACTGGGGGCCTCATCGGGGTCCCTGGAGCTCAGAGTGGGCCTGCCCGCCTCCTTTCCACCCACACGCTGGCCTGTAAGATCAGGGGTGGTGCCGGGACCTCTGACCCGAGTTCCACGGGGCGCTGCGGCAGCAGGGGGCACGCGCCCACGCAGGGCTCCTGTGAGGCTGTGTCCGAGGCAGGGACCCCCTTCTTGGCTTCCAGGAGTGAGCCCCGCTCTTTCTCAGCTTGTGGGTTGAGATAGGGACGGTGGGACTGGAGGCAGGCCCAGAGCCTTTGGAGGAGGGCATGGGGACCTGCAGGGCTGGTAGGTCCATAAACTCGGGGCCTTAGGGGCCCCTGGCCACCGGGCTCGGGTTCAATCCCTAACACATCCAGGCCTTAAGCCTGGGTGCCTCCAGGCCCTGGCTTCTGTTCACCCTCTGGAAGCGGTCCTCTATGAATGAAGGCTCCCACTGCTGGAGAGAGGGGCCCTGGGAACCACTGGCTTGGCAGAGGCGGGGGTGTCCAGCCACCTTATGGAAGGCAGGGGCGAGTACCCTGCCTGGGGGGCCGTGAGCCAAGCCGTGGGGTGGCTGCTGGCACTAGACCCTGCGGGGGTCACTCAGCCAGAGCCAAGGGCCACGGGCCCGTCACTGACACTTTGCTCGTCCGGTTGGAGGCCCTGCCGCCAAGAGCCAGCCCCACCCGTCACTGCAGTAAAACGTCTGGGCCTCACTGCCAGCTGCCTGGCTGGGAACAAGGACAGGGCCCTGTCTGAGGCTGAGGAAGGGCCCCCTCCGACAGACCGCCAAGCTGCGGGGGGCTCAGGCGGGATGAGGGTATGGCCAGGAGGCCCTGAGGGGCGCGTTGTGTGTGGGGGGCGGGGTGGGGTGTGCAGCCAAGCCTGGGCTCTCGCGGACCGTCGCGTGGCTCCAGACACTGGGAAGAGTGGCGAGAGGTCTTGGCTGGGCAAGTTGGGATCATGAACCATCTAGAACAAGTGTCTTCAAAAGACCTAGATTTGGGGGAAAGGAAGCGCCTCGGGGAAGCGCAGAGTCGGCACAGAGGCTCATTGCGCACAGGGGAGCGATGCAAGGAGGCGCTCCGACCAGGCCCTGGGGGGCCCTGCTGACAGGCCAGCCTCGCGCCCAGGACCCAGTCCGGGAACTTAATCCTCATCTCAGACCTTGGTTGTGGGTCCACTGTTTCCATCTGTTTTTTAAGTAATTTGTTAATTAATTTTTTGATGTGGACCATTTTTAAGTCTTAATTGAATTGTTACAATATTGCTCCTGTTTTATGCTTTTGGGGTTTTGACCGCAGGGCACGTGGGATCCCAGCTCCCCGACCAGGAATTGAGTCTGCAGCCTCTGCCCTGGAAGGAGTGGTCGTAACCTCCAGACTGAGGAAGCCCTGCGGCTCAGGTTACAGTCGGGAACAGGCCCAGTGACTCGACGGGGCACTCAGTGCTGAAGCAGCAAATCTGGGACCCACATGTGGCCAATCCGGCTTCAGAGTCTGCACTCTCAACCCTGAATAACGCAGCTGGACATCCACACGGTCCCTCACACCTCTGCAGGGCCTTAACCCCTGACCCTGCTGGGTTCCTCTCTAGAAGAGATGATTGAATGGGCTGGGGTCAGCCACCTCCTGCCGCGTGGAATCCCGCGTGCCCCTCCTGGGAGAGGCCGCCGCTGCCCCACCTTGCCTGGAAGAACCTCATTCAGCCCCCCTTCAGCTGTGCCCGCATAGCCTGGTCCCTGCGTCCTCCTCCAGGGAGACGTGCCCTCAGCTCACAGACAGGAGGGGACAGAGGAGAGAAGCCCCTCTGGGGCGAGAGCATGGGGGGGCACGCTGCTCTTTGGGGGGCCCCGCCAGGCCCTTCTGAGCAGGCGTTAAGTCACCAGCTCCGTCTCCCGGGGGTGACGAGCCAACTGCACTGCAAGGAGGGGGATGAGGTATCAGGAACACAGGGGTGATCGCCCTTTATGACCTCCCCTTGAACCGTAACCCCCAGACTCGAGGTCTCGGGGGTCACTGCCCTCCTCTGCCCACAGACAGGCACCCTGTGCTTGGGAGGGTGCCGAGCAGCACCATGGCCTCTGCCCACCACGTGTCGGAACCTGCCCGTCCCCACCAGCCCGACAACCCAGGAGGCCCCACAGTGTCACTGCAGGCTGACAGCCGCTGCTCGGGGGACAGGCTCTCCCCGAGCGCGGGCACATGAAGACTTCATGCAGAAGGAAGTTCAACCCTTTTGTTCCCCACTGGTTCCCTGTAGTGTCTAGAATAATCCGTGGCACGCAGAAATGCTGGAGGAGTATTTGAAAGAGAAGTGCATGCACAGCCAAGGTCTTCCAGCTCTTGACTCTTTTCTCCAGCTCCCTCTCTTCCAGTTTCAGCTGTAGTCGGCTGGACTCAGCATCACCTGAGCAGAAACGCGCCCGTGTTGCCCACACCTTTGCCGACCCCCGGCTCTGCCTCCAACACCCGCCACCTCCAGCGTCTGGCTCCCAGAAGCCTGCCCTCGGCCGGGTGGGGCCCCTGTGCCCTCCACGCGCATCTGCACCTTTCTCACCCCAGCTCCACGGAGCTTTAAGGAGGGGAGAAGGGAACAGGGAGGGTCCCATGGTGGGCAGAAGGCCCCGGCACAGCGCTGACCTGTCGCAGCTTCTCTCCAGGGAGAATGGGGGGACACGTCAGAGGAGGAAGACTGTTGAAAGCGTCACAGAGAACAGTTCTCAGCCACTCTGGGCAGAGAGAGCCTGAACCAGGCACTGCCTCCCACCCCGCCACAACCCTCCACGCACAGGGCCCCTCGCCTTCCCATAGTCCCATCACCAGGACTAATGCCCTGTCTCCTGTCCTGGATCACGGGCAGGCGAATCACCAGGCCTGCAGGGAGCCGACTTCCCACACGGCTCCAGGGCGGGTCAGGTACGAAGGGTGAGGAGGGTATGGGGGAAAGTCCCCTGAGTTCAGACTCTGCTGTGGCTCCAGCCCCACAGCAGCAGCTTTGCAGACCCTGCCCGCCAGGGACGGCTCAGGTCGTGCCCTGGGCAGAGCAGCGGCAGGCTGCAGGTGTCCCTGGCTCAGGACACAACTCCAAAGGCAACGCTTTCTCTTTCCGTCCTCACCCCACCAAGGGCTCTGTAGTTTGAAGGGAACCTGGGGGACTTCCCTGGGGGTCCAGTGGCTGAAACTCTGAGCTCCCAACGCAGGGGGCCCTGGGAGGGAACTAGATCCCACATGCGGCGACTAAAGATGCCACCTGCCACATCAAAGATCGAAGCATTCTTTCTGCACCTACGACCTGGCACAGCTAAGTGAATTAACAGGAATAAATAAATGGAACCTGTGCAAGTTTCTCCCTGGGAAAGGACTTGGCCCATGTGGGGCTTGGAGGTGGTCCAGCACAGACTTAACAGATTCTCCCTGATTATTTAAAAAAACACAAAAACGATGGGGGGTAGGAACAGAGCCTGGCTCACTCTACTCCACTCTGGGACCACTAGGGGAGGAAGTGGCGGCTGTGAGTTTGTGCAGATGAGCCTCGCAGCTCGCTCTGTCCACCGCTGACTGACTCACTGTCTGGCACCAAAGCGCAGGAGGGCTCAGCTCGGGCTCCTTCTGGCTGCCTGGGCTCCTGTGTGGTGACGGCTGGTCCCTCCCTGATGCTCCGAATAGAACTGCTAACAGGTGTGAATTCATGCACGCAGCTGGAGAAGGCAACGGCACCCCACCCCAGTACTCTTGCCTGGAAAATCCCACGGACAGAGGAGCCTGGTAGGCTGCAGTCCATGGGGTCGCGAAGATTCGGACACGACTGAGCGACTTCGATTTCACTTTTCACTTTCATGCATTGGAGAGCGAAATGGCAACCCACTCCAGTGTTCTTGCCTGGAGAATCCCAGGGACGGCGAAGCCTGGTGGGCTGCCGTCTATGGGGTCGCACAGAGTCGGACACGACTGAAGCGACTTAGCAGCAGCAGCAGCAGGAAAAAGGCACAGGCAGGAAGAGAGCAGAGAGTGCCAAATGCCAGTGCCCAGTGAAATCCCAGCAGAGCAGGCTGGACGGACCCACTGGACACAGACCCAGATCCCTGAGGAGGTGCTGGGCAGGTTTCTGTGACCGCCCCGCTTCCTCTCGGACCTTAACTGCCCCTCTACCCCGAGGGTCCTAGAGGGGCCAGGAAGTTAAAAGGTTCTCAAGTAGAAAGTCAAAGCTCTAGCAGGGAGACTCTGTTCCCTAAAAGGGAAAGGGGTGCAGGTAAGGAAGGCCCAGGCCTGGGCTGGAGCTGGGCGTAAGACTAAGACAAACCAGTTAAGTTGAGGGCCTTGTCGAGCGGGGACCAGCAGACCTCTGCCCTCAGACCTGCAGGGACAGAGGAGGCTGGGGGCCAGACCCGCCACCTGATGGACAGCTCCTCTGGGGGCACCATGGGGGTCTCGGGGCGGCTGGGCACCATCCTCTCGGCAAACCGCTCCCAGGGGCAATCAAGCAGGGCTCACAGCCGCTCAGTGGTGGGCGCACACACACACACTGAGTCTAGAAGTGTGTCCGGAAATCAGAGCAGGAAGACCCAGGCCCACACCCCAGACCCCCACCTTGGGGCCACTCCTGTCTCGCCGTGAGAGCCTCGCAAGCCGCCTCGACCCTGGGCTGTGCCGGAAGGGCATCCGGTCCAGCCTGTAGTTCCTGTTGGGCCTTTTTGCTGAGAACACACTGATCTCAGACCGCAGGCAGCTGGACTCTCAAACAGTGGTTCTGTTGCAGGAAAGGGGACAGGGCTCTTGTCTAACACTCGGAAATGAATTGTCTGAGGAGGCACATCTGCTGACAAAGCAAGAGATTTATTGGGAAAGGGCGTCGGGTGGAGAGCAGGAGGGGAAGGGAACCCAGAACTGCTCTGCCACGCGGCTCAAAGTCCCGGGTTTTATGGTGATGGGATTAGTTTCCGGGTTGTCTTTAGGCAATCATTCTGACTCAGAGTCCTTCCCGGTGGTGCACGCCTTGTTCAGCCAAGATGGATGCCAGAGAGGATTCTGGGAAGTGGTCGGACATGTGGTGTCTCCTTTTGACCTTTCCCAAACTCTTCCAGTTGGCGGAGGCTTATTAGTTCCGTGTTCCTTACCAGGACCTCCTGTCATAAAACAACTCATGCAGATGGTTACTATGGTGCCTGACCAGGGTGGGCAGTTTCAATCACTGTGCTTCCCCTAACAGTTCCTTTCTCTGTGGGAATGCCTTTGAGGATAAAAAGCTATGGGCCTTCTTGCCCAAGAGGCTCACAGGCACTTTATAATGATTTCAGGGGCTCACTGTTTGGGATCCTGGCTCTGGGACCCCATACGGTAGCAAGGCACCGGGTGGAGCCCTGGTAAGGCTCGCTGCCGGACTGGAGGGCACAGGCCTGGCCTCCACTGCGCTCTGGTGCCGCCAGGAGGGGGGACACACTCCCAGCAGCTGCAATCAGAGCCCCGAGGTGGCGTGGCTTGCCTCTCCTTCGGGCCGATCCAGGGCCCTGAACACTCGTGGGGGCCAGTCCTCCACTGGCCCCCCGCGGGCGGAGGCGCCTCTGCTTTACCTTGGAAGGAGGCAAGGACGCTGAAAGATTGAGACAGCCTCTGCCTGGCAGAACCCCACTTACTGGCAATACACACACGTACCAGATCATTGTGCTATGCGCCTGAGACCGATAGGTTGTCTACTGCGTATTGGCAAAAATAAATTTTAAAAAAGAAAAGCAAAAAAGAAAGAAAAACAGCTGTTATTCAAATTGATGACTAACACAGAACACCCTCCGTTTAAGGAAGACCTAAGCCTGGGGGTGCTCCAGGTCCCCAGGTCACCCAGGAGGAGACAGTGTTAGGACAATCCCCCTGAAGGGGCAGCACGTGCTGCTGGCTCCCAGCCGGCCTGTACCCTGGGTCTTGGGGCCTTGGGCAGGGGTCGGGCTGAACTGGAGAAGGGGCCAGAAGGTAAGTGGGAGACCCTCCCAACTGGAAAGCCGTGCTCAGGCGTCTAAGAACAAGGAGAGCATTGAGGCTGATTCCTCCCACCTGCTGGGCTAGACACACATCAGAGTCAGAGGAGGCTGCAAGAGAGGTCAGGCGGCAACGTGAGGTGCCAACTCAGGACAGGGCCGGCGGCTCAGGCTTCTACCCCCAGATCACGGCAGCCCCAGGGCAAGCGGTGGACGCCGCCAGCAGCAGCCACAGCCCACACCTGGGCTTCCAGTGCTTCCACACGTGTCCAGCCTCCCAGGCCAGAGAGCAGGCTGCGGACATGCGGATGTCCTGCAGGTGCCGCAGGCGCGTGTCCACTCACCAGCGTCCGGTGGATCCAGCGCTGGCTGCAGCATCCCCTTCCCCCATGCAGGGGCCGGGCGCAGAGCAGCTGTGTCTTCCTCGCCAGATGCCAGTGGCTCAGGCTGGGTGCCTGTAGGAGCCAATTCCTACCCCATCTGGGAGGGAGGCCAGGCCTCATTCCCCGCCCCCCAGGACCCAGGCGCAGCCCACAGCAGGGTGTCAGGGGCCTGAGGCCCACGTCTAAGCAGTCCTGCCTGCTGCCTGGCCAGTGAGGGGCGACCGGCCCCTCCCTCTGCTCACAGACACCTCGTCCTACTTTAGGGGCTCCTGACTGACTTTCCATCGGGATAAGAACACACGCTGGTGCAGAAAACCCAGGCCACAGCTTAACACCTACAACACATCTTCAGAGAGCCGGGAAGGGGTTGTCAGGAACAGGAGACTGGGAGGGGGGTCCGAGAGGCTGAAGAGGTGGCCGGGGCTCAGGTCAGGCTGAGCAGGGACCCGCGAGCACCCTCAGGAGTCTGAGGGGCAGGCGAGGAAGTCCAGGTCCAGCTTTTAATCCGCTGTCCTCCGCAGCCTCCGTTCTTGGTGTGACCCCCACTCAGGAAACAGTTTCCCAGGGCCCTCCTGAACAGTCTCACAGATGCTCGATGTCCCGCCCCCACCCCCACCCCCCAGTTCCAGGAGCGTCTCCCACAAGCGGAGCTCCTCTGGTGGTGGGGGGGGGGGGACCCCAAGCACCCGCTGTCCCAGGACCAAGAGCTCCAGGCCTCTGGCCAGCGGCAGCTCCGCGCTGCGGCGCCGGCCTCACTGAAGGTGCTGCGGTCCTCCTCCCGCGTCCCCAGGCCGCATCGCCGGGTGCGGTCCCCTCGGGCGGGCCCCTCGCCCCCCGCTCTGAGGTCCTCAGGGCTCCGAGTCCCCAGGGGCTGGGGCTCGCCAAGACCAAGAAGCCAGCCCCGTCCGGCCAGCCCTGCAGGTGGGGCGGCGTAGCGCTCCTAGCCCGGCCCTCGGCGAGGGGGCTCCGCGCCAGGACCCGGGCCCTTCGAGCCCCGGAGCTGGGCGGCTGTGAAAGCTCGTCCACAGCGCCCCCTGCCGGCGGGCGGCCCCGCAGCGCGGACGAGCTAGTCCGGGTGAGGGCAGCTGGGGCCACCGCGCCGGCAGAGGGCGCACCGGCCCGCCGGCCCCGAGCTCCCGCCCCGCCGCCAGGGGGCGCCGGCCGGCCGTGCGCCGGTTCGAGGCGCCTGGGCTCTTCTTCCCGCGGAGGGGCTTCACGCCCGGGGCCCAGACGGCGGAGACAGCGGCGCCTCTGACCGCGGGCCGGAGCGCAGAGGGGCCGGCCCCGAGCCGGACAGGCCCGCAGGGCCCCGAGCCGCACTAGCCGCCCCCCGCGGACCCGACCGCGCCCTGAGAGGCCTGGAAACACGCGCGCTCCCCCGGAGCCGCCCCGCTCGCCCCGGGCCGCGTCCTGTCCGCCAGCCTGCCGTCCGCCCGCCTGGCTGAGGGCGTGAAGCCCTGGGAAGGGGCTCCGGGCCGCTCCTGCCTCAGGTCTTCACACAGGCGCCACCGCGGGCCTGGCGGGAAGGTGCGTCGCCGGGCGGTGGCGCCCGCTTGAGGCTCGCTTCGCAACCGGCGGAGAGCGAGAGCCGCCTGAGGAGAACGGGGTCGGCGGTTCGACGGCGGCGCAGAGCGGGGCAGCCGGGTGCGGCCGAGGGGTCCTGCTGCAGTCCAGGGAGGGCGGTGCCCGGAGAGCGGGGCCAGGCCGCCCGGCAGCCCAGCGGACCCGCGGCCCGACCGGGAAGCGGGCGGGCCCGCGCTGTAGGTCTGCGGAGGGCGCGGCACAGCCGCGGGGGCTTTGATCAGAGGAGTGGTGGAGGGAGCGGCGTCCTGCGCGGGACGCGGCTGTGCTCCCCGCAGGAGTGGTTTCCGGTGTTTCCATGATGACGGGCCTGCACACATTTTCCCTCTGCTCAAGTGACCAGCTGAGGGACCTCTGAGATGCGGTTCTAATTCTGAACACCCGAGTGTAACGCGCGGGTCCATCTCCTGGTGTGAGAGGAACGGCTGGCGCTGGGTTTTATGAGATGGTTGGGCCCCACAGTGATATCCTCACCGCTGTGCCGCCCTCATCTAGAGGACTCCCGTCCTGTCGTCTGTCGTCCCTCCGCAGGGGGCTCCTTCCTGTCACCTCCTGTCGCCCCTCCCCGGTGGACGGCTGACTGCACCCAGTGTGTGTGGGTTGGGCTTGGATTCTTGCCCTGGAAAACCTGCAGGGGTGATGACTTCCTGCTGGTAGAGCTCAGGGAGAGAGTCAGGGTCACCCACCAGTGCCCCTGGCTTCCTGCATCTGTCTACCCACAGTGCGCTCGCCATGCCATTTTAAAGGATCTGAAATATTTGCAAAGTAAACGCCTGGTGGCTCAGGTGGCTCAAGTCCAGGGTGCCCAGGTGAGCTTGGGACTAGGAAACATGTTCTCTGGCCTCAGCCGTGGTGGTTCCTGAGGCTGCCAGCTCCACAGTGGATGTTCTGGCCCAGGGATAAGGGGAGAGTGGGTGGAAATTAAAGTGAGTGCTCTGAAACTTCACGTGTACAAAGCTCAGATGCATGAGCCATGGGCCGTCACTGCCCTGAACAAAACAACTTGCACGGGGAGTCCTGCTCTGTCGAAGGTGGGCCCATCAAGGGTCCGTGTGAAGCTGCCTGGCCCTGAACTCAACACTATCATCTGCCTTTGCCTCTTTGACCTGCACCCCACCTGCTGGGAGAGTCAGCCCATTAAAAACCTCTTTCCATCCTCCACTGACCCAGGAGTTATAAATACATTTGAAACAGTAACATCCTCCTGTTACTTGTGGGATCACACACCCCCACACCTTGACAGTATGCTTCTTTACATCACACCAATTAAAATTAGTCCTTTTACACAGTATTTGGATTTACTTCTATTATCTATTTCCAAGTTTAGATTTTTATTTCTGACTTTTCCATCTCCTTTTTTTCTCTCTTGTCAACCTCAAAAATAAAAGGCAGTTATTTTTACCAGCAAAATGGGCTTATTCAGGAATAGCAGAGAATTGTGACTTGGGACAGGCAAGCTGTGGTGAGTCACAGGCAGTCAGGAGAGCAGAGGGACGCGCTTTCACTGGTTTTAGGAGGAGAAAAACTGCCCCTGTGAAAAACGTCCTGCCTTGTGCCAGAGGGAAAACAGCCACACCTCGTCTCCCTCTTCCTGCTGGTGATGCAAACGGGGCCTGAAAGGTGCTCCTTCTGGCCTCACTCCAAGTACGATGAGGTTGCTTGATTTATTCTCACACACCCCACTCATACCCGCTTCGGGAATTTAAAATACTCCTGTGATCAGAGGGGAAGGCCCGGGGTCACCTCTAGTGTCCAAGCCCTCTGAAGAATCCTGACGGGCCTGCATTCTCTCCCCCATGCTCCCCCACTTCAGAGCGATTACACATCAGCCTGGGCAATGGAGGGGCCAGAGAAGGTGGACAGGCTTTGGGGGCACAAGATTGTCCTGATGGAGGGGCAAAGGATGGAGGTGCCAAGGAGAAAGTAGGGCCATCCCTGGAGTGGTCATTCTTGACCCAGGGCCAAGGCTGTGCAGGTGGTTTCTGAGCTGCTTACAAAAGTAGGCTTTGCACAGGACCATTGGTTACTTTACTTATTTGGCTGCACTGGCTCTAATTTGTGGCAAGCAAACTCTTAGTTGCAGCACATGGGATATAGTTCCCTGTTGTTCATCATTTATGCGCTAAGTCGTGTCTGATCCTTTGTAACACCATGGACTGCCACCAAGCTGTGCCAAGCTTCCCTGTCCTGTCCTTCACCGTCTCCTGGAGCTTGCTCAAACTCATGTCCATTGAATCAATGAGGCCATCCAACCATCTCATTCTCTGTCGTCCCCTTCTCCTCTTGCCTTCGATCTTTCCCAGCTTCAGGGTCTTTTCCATTGAGTCAGCTCTTTGCATCAGGTGGCCAAAGTGTTGGAGCTTCAGCATCAGCCCTTCTAATGAATATTCTGGGTTGATTTCCTTTAGGATTGACTGGTTTGATATCCTTGCAGTCCAAGGGATCCTCAAGCCTTCTCCAGCACCACAGTTCAAAAGCACCAATTCTTTGGCGTTCACCCTTCTTTATGGTCCAGCTGTCACATCCATAGATGACTACAGGAAAAACCATGGCTTTGACTAGATGGACCTTTGTCAGCAATGTCTCTTTTTAATATGCTGTCTAGGTCTGTCATAACTTTCTTTCCAAGGAGTAAGCGTCCTTTAATTTCATGGCTGCGGTCACCCATTGAAGTGATTTTGGAGCCCCCCAAAATAAAATCTGTCACTAGTTCCCTGACCAGGGATCAAACCTGAGCCCTCTGCACTGGGCGTGCAGAATCTTAGCCAAGGGACCACCAGGGAAGTCCTGTTGCTTTCTTTTAAAAACCTTTCTACTATGAAAATATAGCACGTTCAGAAATGTGCACAAAAGATGTACAGCTTAATTTATGACATAACCACTAAGTGGATTTTTAAAAAGTAGAACATTCCCAGCCTTGCTGAAGTCCTCCTGACCTTGCCCTTCCAGACCATGGCCCTTGCCTTTGTCGTAAGTCAAGTATCCATACATACAGGGCTGTTTCTAAGAGATTTTGTTCTACCCTTGTGACAAACTACAATGTCTCTCAAAAAGAGAAATCCTCCCATCTGGTTTTTTTCCATGACTGTCTTGGCTGTTCTTAGTCCTTTGTATTTACATACAACTTTTAGAATCAGTTGTTGAATTTCACACACACACACACACACACAACCTATTGGGTTTTTTGATAGGGCTTTTATTAAATTTACATGTATCAGTTTGAGGAATAAGTTGACATTGTTACAATTCTTTCTGTTCAGTTGCTCAGTTGTGTCTGAGACCCAACAGGACCACAGCACACCAGACTTCCTGTCCTTCACTATCTCCCAGAGTTTGCTCAAACTCATGTCTGTTGAGTCGGTGATGACATCCAACCATCTCGTCCTCTGTCATCCCCTTCTCCTGCCTTCAATCTTTCCCAGCATCAGGGTCTTTTCCAGTGAGTGGACTCTTCATATCAGGTGGCTGAAGTGTTGGAGCTTCAGCATCAGTCCTTCCAATGAGTTTTCAGGGTTGATTTCTTTTAGGATTGACTGGTTTGATCTCCATGCAGTCCAAGGGACTCTCCAAGAGTCTTCAAAACCACAGTTCAAAAGCACCCATTCTTCGGCACTCAGCTTTCTTTATGGTCCAGCTCTTACACTGTCACAGTTAGGAGTTGATAAACCTTTTTCTTTAAGGTCTAGATAAACAGACTTTGTGGGCTGAGGCAAAACTGGGAATTTTATGTAGATATTTACATGCCCATTTACAAAGGCAAAAACCATTCTTAACGCGAAGGCTCCTGAATCTCAATAAATCAGATGTTACTTGGAATGGATCTGGCCTGTGGGCTGTGGTTTTCTGGCCCCTTGAATGCACTTGTTTGTTGTGTGTTGTGGGCTCACAGACTTACTGTCAATTTCCAGTTTCCTAGTTCTCTCTCCAGCTGTATCTAATCTATTATAACCTTCCAGTGGATTCTTACTTCTGGTTTTGGATTTTAAGATTCTAAAATTCACTCCCCCCCACCCCCCCACCCCGCCCTGTCTTGTGTCTCCTTTAGAGTAAGCAGTTACTGTGCAGTCTAGGTCTGAAAGTGCCTGTACCCCCTCCTAAGGGGCCTGTTCCATAGTCTTTCTTTTATTGGTGTTATCATCTTGTCTCACACACTTGGTTACATTTTAGTGCATTCAGGATGCAATAAATTAGTAATTAGCAACATTGCTTGTAGAAAAGTTTAAGCTGATGACATTTTCCTCTAGAGGGTTTTTGTTGGCTCATGCCAAAGCTGGGGGACACCCAACACTTGGGATCACTGGAGCCCAATGTTAAGGACGAGAGTTTGAGGCTGAGCTGCAACTCCTCAGAGCCTTCCGCTCCCCAGTCTGACTCACCTGCTCCTGGGCCAGAGGACTGAGGGCCTCACCCCAAAGTGAGGGGTGGTCACCAGGGGCACACCCATTGGCAGGGCTCTGCGTGGCATCAGGACCACCCATCAGCCTCCTTGAAGATGGGAAACGCCCCCAGGAGGGGAGTGCCCGTCACACTGCGCCCACCGCCCGGGACCTCCGTCTTCTCGGTGATCCTGGTCCAGTCACTCTCCAAACTTCTGTGAGCACCCTGCTGCCTCTGGACTTTCACATACTGCGCGCAGCCTTCTGAGCTGACCTCACTGGGGTGGTGAGTCCACCGGCACGTGGGCAGAAGTCCTCATGAGAGCCACAGGGTGGAGTCACTCGAGGAGCCTTGTGCAATGGGGTAACTAACGGCAGTGGATGTCAGCACGTGTACGATTCTGGGTCAACACAGCAAGGCCTTGGAAAAACCCACTGCTCCAGCACAGGAGCTGCAGCCGGTAATCAAGGTCGGCTGTGGGCTCTCTGTGAGTCATGGCACCGACAGTGGCTCTGTGTGTGTGTGTGTGTGTGTGTGTGTGTGTGTTGGGGATGACAGTGTGTGTGTGTGTGTGTGTGTTGGGGATGACAGTGTGTGTGTGTTGGGGATGACAGTGTGTGTGTGTGTGTGTTGGGGACGACAGAGTGTGTGTGTGTGTGTGTGTGGTGGGGGATGACCCCCGTTTCACGGCAGATACCTAGGGGCTGGTTACTCAGCTGACAAGACCCCAGGATAGCCCTGAGGTGCAGGTTTCAGCCCTCCTCTCTGTCTCAACTTCTCTATTAGCCCAAGGATGTGCAGGAATCTAATTGTCACTGCTTAAATGCATTTATTTCTTTCAAATCAAGCTGAAAACGCAGAGAAACAACTCTATTTTTGGCCACTGGAGGAACAATGTTTGGCAATTCTCAAAAAAGAAACACAAATGACAAGTATGTAAAATACTCATTAGAAATAAGCACAAATTAAAACGAAACACTATTTTTCCTCCTATTACAGTAGCAACATGTTCATTTAAGATAATAAATACCCAGTGTCAGGAACTGCCGGGCAGGAGGATGAGGGGCTCCGCCGCTCCCAGGCGCTGCGTCAGGAAGCGGAGCCCGGGGACACATCCCCCAAGAGCCATGGCTCACCAGCACGAGGAAATGATGGGAAAGCGTGGACAGTCAGCTTACATCACATGATTTACAAGAAACCGGAGGCAGTCTAACAGTGGATCGTTTAAACAAATTACAGCACAGGTGTACAAATGACTAGTCAACATGATGGTAGGCAGAGGTGGACATTTACTGACATGGGAAGCCCGTATTTTCTTAAATGGAAAAAGTAAGTTATGAGAGTACAATATGACCTCATATTTGTTTTTGAAAATGCTACATGACTACACACAGAAAACCATTGAGAGGAACGTATACCACATCACCATCGGCAGTCTCTGGATGGTGCAAGTATGAGTGATTAAAAACAACTTTATACACACGTCTGTATTTATCTGCAATGAATGTATACCATTTCTGTGATTAAGGAAAGGAAAAGTCTTAATTTAAAAAACACTGCCCAGGTTTTGGCTCATAATTTGAGGGGTTGTATGTCCCCAGAGGCATCTACGTGGCTTGTCCCTTCTGACCTGAGGGGATAGGTTCAGTTTTTCTGCAAAATGCCACAATCATGGACGTCTGACCGCCCATCTGCAAGTCGGTTTTCTTCCAGAGCCTGTGAAGCTACGGCCAGGGACTGAAGCCACCTGCCCAGGTGAGAGGTGGTTGCAATACTATGTCCAAGGCCTGTACTTCAGTGGGGGACCCTTAGATTAAGTTCTGGGGGGAGGAGGGAGAAAGCAGCTGGAAAACAGGGGGAAAGGAATGTCTGTAAGGTCTCCATTGAGTCCTTGCTCCCGTTCTAGTCTCCTGAGCCTCGGAGGCAGGGGAGGCAGGAGGATGCTGGGAACCCGGCCTCAGACTCCTGAGCCAGTGAGGCATCTGAGACGACAGAACCGAGAAGGGTGCTGAACGGCGAGCTGTCGGAGCAGCCCCACCACGACGAGACGCACTGGACGGAGGTCTGGACCCTGGAGAGTCCTGCTGAGCCAGCTCTGTGCGGACTGTGTTGTCTCTCCCAGGTGCCGAGGAAGGGTGACGAGCCCAGGAAAGACATACAGAAAGCCTCGCCTGGCACAGGCCACCCCCAGCCCCCCAACCTCTCCACTCGTCCCAGGAGACGCGGGGTGCACAGCCAGGGCTGGGGTCTCCTAAGGGTGGCTGCTGACAGACAGGAGAGCACACCTGATTTGCAGCTTGCTGACAACAGTGAGGAGCTGACCCAGAGAGAAACCACAACAGGATGTGAGGGGAAGGGGGGCCACGTCCGCCTGCACAATAAAGTCTCCATCAGCCCGGAGGAGAGGCCCCCGTGGCGGCCTCAGATGTGTCCAAAATAAGGTATTTCTGAGGGGTGGCTGGAATACTGCAGTCTGGAAATGCTTTACGCTTAGAGAATAAATTACTGCAGACAGAGTCAGCCACACAAGTCGCTCTGAGGTGCTTGCGCACTTTCCTGAAGGAGACCAAAAGGCAGGTTTCAGCGGTCAGCACCGTCATTGAGTGCCCCAGGTCACGTGTCCTCAGGGCGAACCGTGGCTAACTCCTGAGTGGAGACAGGGAGCTCGGCGCGGGGAGGCCGGGAGGGGAGATCTGCAGGAGCACCATGTCCCAGCCAGGAGAGCGGAGCGGGGGAGAGGCTGCAATGCTTGGGGCCCTAAGGGAGTGCCCGCGCGGAGGCCACGAGGCAGTGCGTGGGCCTGGGCTGGACAGGCGGGTGGCACTCACGATGGACGGCAGTGCAGAGCAGGCGACAGGGTGGTCCCTGGGGAAAGCTTTAATAGTGGGGGGGAGCCACGTCCCATCACTCATGGGAAACCCGGTCCAAAGCCACGTAGAAACTGTCCTTGTCATCCAGGCAGTGCCAGCCAATGGGGCCCACCTCGCAGTCTGCACAGACCAGGAACTTGATGTTGCCCACGTCCTTGGTGAAGCCCACATTCTCGAAAGTGAACATGTCCTCCACCAGCCAGTGCTCCTGCAGGAGGTCGCCCTCCGGACCACCGCCGCTGGCCAGCGCCGGCTTCTTCCTCATGGACGGGAGGAAGAGCTGCAGGGGGAGAACAGAGACCAGGGCCCAGCTTACTCCCCACGGCCCCCGCTCCCCTCTGCCCTGGTTCTCAGGAAAGCAGGGAGAGTGGGTGCCAGGGGAACTGGGGCCTCCCCAAGTCCACAGGGCCCGCCTTCCTCGGCTCCCACCTGCCCGGGCTGGATGCACAAGCTTTCCTGCCAGCTCCTAAGGGTGTGGGTCTGCTCTGCCCTGAGACCCTGCAGGCCCAGGGCTCCCTAACACTTGGCTCACGCGTGACCTCCTCAGGTCTCCTCCAACCAGACGACCCGGACGAGCTTCCCACGCTTGCATTTTGCAAAGCAGCCTGACTGAGGCGTTACTGATACACATGTAACTCAAGTGGACAACGTGACACATTCTGCTCCCAACAAACGGCTCACCGACGCACCCTGACACACCATCAAGGTAACAAGTATTCAGTACCCCCATTTCCTCATGCTGCTCCCATCTTATCGTTCTCTGAAACCATCTTATCTGTTTACCGGCTCAGTTGTTTATCGGGGTCTCCCTCCACCAGGTCAATTTTCCTGTTCACGAGCACATCCCCACCGCCTGCAATAGCAAGAGCAGAGCTCACACATTTACTAACAGGGTAAACACCGGATATCTGGCTTCAGTCTGTTCCATCACTGTTACGAATATGCTGGATTTATGAAAGGAACAGGAAGGAGAAAAGTCTACTAGAATTTGGACTATTATCTCTAGGATCTCTGCACCTCCCACCCACGAGGAGAGAGCCTCCAGTGTACGCATGCACACATATGCACATGCAATCCCTGTGATTTCTTCCATGTGGTGACCCTGGCTAGCGCCCTGATCCTGGACAGGCTGCTGAGCTGCACTGAACTCTGAGATTCTGCTGATGTCTCAGGGAAACCTCTTGTGCTTTTTTCATTAACTGTCCACAGTACCCTTTTAAACATATTCTTTCTCTTTGTAAAAATGCGTTTTCATTATAGAAAACTCGGCAAGCACGCTATGCTGTGCGTGTGCGCGCGCGCGCACATGCTGAGTTGCTTCAGTCATGTACAACTCTTTGTGACCCCTGGACTGTGCCCCTCTAGGCTCCTCTGTCCATGGATTCTCCAGGCTAGAATACTGGAGTGAACTGCCATGCCTTCCTCTATGGGATCTTCCCGACCTAGGGATTGAACCCCAGTCTCTTACATCTCCTGCACTGGCAGGCAGATTCTTTACCACTAGCCCCACCTGGGAAGCCCATGCTATACTGTAGTTGAGGATAAAAACTGTTACAAAACAGAATGAACTTCAGTTCATTCGCTCAGTCGTGTCGGACTCTGCGACCCCACAGACTGCAGCATGCCAGGCTTCCCTGTCCATCACCAATTCCCCGAGCTTATTTAAATTCATGTCCATAGAGTTGGTGATGCCATCCAACCATCTGTTAACTTTTTTCATAACTGTCCCTTCAGCAAGTACTTATGGTGCTCTTAAAGCGTGTCCATACATTCTCTGACAGTCCTCCCAAGCTTCGGACACCTTGCCTCTCCCCTTGAGCCTAGCGGGCTGAGGGGAGGGGGACAGGCGAGGTGAGGGAAGGCCGGGCCACTTTTGCGGGTTTCTCTTGGAGCCCGAGTGGGAACTGCGGCTCCCCTGAGGCCAATGGCAGAAACGGAGGGGCAGCTCACTGCAGCCTGTTTCAGACGCCGGGATCCTCCCGGTCCACAGGTGGACACAGGCGTGAGCAGGCTTCTGAGACGGCCCTTCTGAAAGGTCCCGTGAAAGACCCCCAGTGGAAGAGCCGAGATGTAGCTGCGCCCAGCCAATCTCCAAATTTGTGAGCAAAATGGTTTCAAGTCATGGTCTGGGGCAACTTTGTTATGCAGCAATAACCAGGGCAAGGCCGCCTACAGAGCGGCAGCGTTTTCCACTCTGACTCCTGATCTCTTACTGCGGTAAACTACACATAACATAAAATTGTCTGCTGCCATTAAGGACATTCACATTTCGCTGCCGCCATCACCACCATCCACCTACCCTTTTATAACCACACTCACCAACACCTCTGACACCCACCCTTCCCTTCCTAACTCCTGGCAATCACTCATTGGTTCTCCATTTCTAAAATTCAAAAATGTCACACAAACGGAATGATACAGTAGTAATCTTCTGGGACCAGCTTTCTTCACGCAGCAGAGCTCCCTGGAGAGTCAGCCACGGTGCGGTGCCCACGGTGCGGCTGTCCTGCAGCTCCTCGGTCACCCCTGGGCTGTTTCCGGGTCTCGCCTCTCAGGAACCAAGGTGCGGTGAACTCTGGAGCCAACATGTTCTCATCCCCCTTTCTCTCCCACCCGCCCACGTCCTCTGGCTCTCCGGCCCAGACCGCCCTTCCCCCAAAAATATGTAAGGAAGCAGCGACTCCCGTCCCTGACTTACTACCCTTTGCGGTTTCAAGCTCTTCAGTGGGTGTTTCTTTTCTCTGTGACTGTAATTTCCTCTCTGAAACCTCTGAGTTTTACCAAAGGACCGAAAACATTTTACAGAGAAATTGTTCATAGGACTTAAAAAGAACACGGACCGTGGGGCTTAGTCGCGAGGACCGAGAGCCCCACTCCCTCACTTAAACCCCACGGTCTGTGTCCACCCTCCACCGCTCTCTGGGCAGCAGGCGACCCACACTCCTGGTGACTCACGGCTTGGGCAGGGCTCACCGACCCGGAGCCAGCGCTCCCAGGACGTCCCCCGCTTGCCGTCCCATCCTCCCGCGCCCACTCCCCCGGGTCCCCCGAGTCCACGTCCCCTCCCCCGGGTCCCCACGGAGCGTGGCGGCGCGCGGGGAAAGGGGCAGGAGGTCGCGACGGCAGGACCACGGGAACCGACATCTGGGCCTGAGGAACTACGGCCCAGGCCCCCGCGGAGCTCGGTCTGCGCGGCCCCGGCGGGACGGGACCGGGTCAAGGCCCGCCCCCGCGCCCTCACCTGGCGGCGGGAGAAGAGCGCCGTGCCCGGCTGCAGCACGCGGGAGCCGCAGCGCCGGCACAGCACCGCCTTCCGGTTCCGGCCCTCCTCGGACACCAGCTCGCTCGGCGGCTCCGGGGCCTCCATGGCCGCCACCCCAGCCCTCGGCGGCGACGCGCAGCTCGGAGCCGCCTCTTCGCACCGCGCAGGCGCAGTCCCGGCGGCGCTCGCTCGGCGCAGGCGCGGCCTCCCGGCGCTGGACGCCACTGCGCAGGCGCGGGCCTCCCCGGCCCGGTGGCTGGGGTCGGTGAGGCTTTGTGACAGGTGTGTCCTGGGGCGTGACGGGACGCTGCTCGGGCTCACCTGGCCTCTGGGCCTCCCTCACACTGGATGGAAGCTGGGCTGGTCCGGGTGTGCGCTTCGTCTCGGGAGCGGCGGGGACGTCCCGGTCTCAGAGCAAATCTCAGCCGCAGTAGCATCCGCGCGACACCTGCCCTCTGCGGCGGAGACCGGTGTCTGGAAGCTGCAGATGCTGCTGTCTGTCCGGGTCGCACTGACCACTCACTGCGGGGCAAGACTCGGTGTTGAAGCGCTTCCCTATGGGGGTACGGTCGGAAGGGCCACCTTCCGGGGCCCGGGATCCAGGCATAGCCTGCAGCCACTGCTCTGGGTCGTTCCAGTTTCGCATTCTCCCCGGTTAGTCTTAAGACGTCTAGCTTACTGGCTGTAGTGTGGCGGACGCGGTGTTACCGAGGTGGCAGGGGAAGCGGAGTAGGAAGGGGCGCCAAGTCATGTGAGGAACGTCTTGTCTACCCAGCCACCCCGGTCGGCATGTTCTCTTTGTCCTTTATTAAGTCAGCCTTTGCTGAGCAGTTATAGAATATACTACAATGTTATATACAATTATAGAATATGAGCATACAGTGATGATAGGCACTCTGGAGAACAGAGTCTAAACAGGAAGACGGGCACAAACCCAAGGACATTTGATGACAATCCAGGGAACAAAGCGAACTGGAAGCACCGATTTGGAGTAATTCCATCTGGGGAGTCAGAAAAATCTTAACCTAGGTGACACTCGGGAAATTGGCCTGAAACGCAGAAGTCAGCGGTGAAGACGGCCTTCACCCCAGGCCGGGTGACGGCCGGGGGCCATCAGCTCTTCATCCCCACTCTGCTGCCTCCCCTCTCCTCCTGAGAGAGTGGGTCACAACTTGGTTTAATCAGCAGGCACGATCCATCCGCTAGGAAAAGGCTGGCAGGCCTCTTTCCTGAACCTCTTTGGCTCCCCCTTCCCGTTGCTCTGGGAATATCAGGATTTTTGCAGTTTTGCAAGCCTTCCGCATATTAGCTATCTGTGTTATGTGGCACAAAACCTAGGGAAAAGGACTGGGGCGACTAAAGCCCTAAAACTCAAGCGCGTACAAACCCAGCCCAAGATCGCCTCCGCTTTGTTCCCTGTGGTTTCCAAGTCAAGTCCAAGTGTGCGGGGAGGCCGTGAATATGTGATTCTGATAACCTCTTGCTAATGAGTCTCTGGAGACCTCTCAGCTGTCTAACAGAGACACAGCAGTGAGCGGCAAACAGACAGGGGAACGGGTTGAAGAGACAGGACCTATAGCGGATCCCTATGCCTTGTCCCCAGAAATGTCTGCAAGACGGTGCTGGCTTGCCACAAACTCTTACAGGCATTTGAGACTTTTTTTTTTTAATATTTTCTTAAAAAAATACAAACAAAATGAACTTTAGGTCAATACAACTCAGGGAAAGAGGAAAAAAAGGAATTTCAGAGCAAAAGGAAAGTGCATCCTTGTTTAGGTGACCATGTTGTCCCCACACTCCCAATTCTCAGAGCAGGAATGTCACTGCACAGCACAGGGAGCCTCGGAGGGAGTTCAGAAGGACAGGAGGTACTGAAACTAACAAATGGATTTCGGTTGTCATTGATTATTCTGTCCTGGGATGAGTAAGATCCAGTCTAAAGACAGGGAAGGGGTGTTCTAATAAGAAAGGACAACATGTACAAAACACAGCAGTAAAAACGACTCCTTAGCAGAAGTATGCCCTTACAAGAATGAGGGAGTAATCAGGTGGCTGAACTAGGCAGCTGCCACCCCCGCTCCTCCCCTCCCCCTATAAACAGTACCGACGGCAACAGTGGAAAAGCAGTCCTTGATTCAACAGAGGAAAACCTTCCTGGGATGCAGGCGCGGTGGCAGGGAAGGCAATGGTGAAGTCACACTGTCCCAGGCGCACAGAAGGCCCACTTTTCCTCCACTGCTGCTCAGCTAACACGTGCTGGCTCTGCTACTCTGTCTCTAGGGCCCAGGAAAGACCCTCAAGTAACACGCCCCCTCAGCCTTCCACGTGTTGCAGGTTCCCTCACACCCCACTGCATCCAGCTCCCGTCCTGCACTGGACACCCAGTCCCCCCACTCCCGAGGCCCCCGAGGTTTTGACAGGGCTCTTCCCTTTTTCCTCCAGGACAGAACTGTGTTGCCCCTGCTACCTGTAGACTAGGAAAGAGATTTATTCTTGGAAAACCAAGAGAGTTGGTACCCTTCCAACCATCGAGGCTGGATACTGCCCACACCCTGGAGTTCATATTCACCTTAATTCTCCACAGCACACGAGGCACAACTTAAAGGTATATTCTCTAAGTTAAAGGTGAGGCCCAAGTGCCCCCTCGGCTAGGAAGAGAGGGGTCTGGCCCACCACACCCACGCAGGGTGCGACCTCCTTCCTCGAGTGTCTGCTGCCCACCCTCCTCGGGGACACCCCCAACGCCAGGGCGTGTCAAATAAGCGCAATCAGAGCGGCGGCACTGAGCCTGTAATCCCCTCCCCACACTGAGAAACAAGATATTCCGGAAATGACCCTTGGTTCTCTGCAAACTGTCTCTTCGCCCCGTCACTTCTCTCGGAGAACACACACGCCGGCGTCGCAGCGCTGAGTGCCCATGGAGGTCACGACCTCCCAGCTGTCGATGATGGGGTCATAGCACTCAATGCTGCTCAGCAGGGAGTTCCCGTCGTAGCTGAGGGAGAAGGGCCATCAGCGAGGGAGAAACGCGCACCTCCACAGCCCCTTCCAGGCCCTCTCCCCACAGGCCCCGCCCCCGGCCCCTCCCCACAGGCCCCGCCCTCGGCCCCCTCCCCACAGGGCCCGCCCCCGGCCCCCTCCCCACAGGGCCCGCCCCCCGGCCCCTCCCCACAGGCCCCGCCCCCGCCCCTCCCCACAGGCCCCGCCCTCGGCCCCCTCCCCACAGGGCCCGCCCCCGGCCCCTCCCCACAGGCCCCGCCCACGCTCCCCTCCCCACACGGCCCCACACTAAGATTGCCATCGGGCCCTCTCTCTCCGGAACCAAACCCTGTCTCCACCCCACACATGGATCAGATCACATGGCCCCGGATGCCAGATCTAACCCTCACCCTGCAATCGCATAAAGTCTCCCCCGAAGCACCGTGGCCCCGACGTAGCACCGCGGGGTGGTCATGCTCGTGACCGTTGTCCAGGAGTCCGTGCGAATGTTGTAGGCTTCCACAGAAGAAAGGTGGGCTGTACCATCGAATCCCCCCACCACATAAATATGGTCATTCAGCAGGGCTACCCCTGCACCTGGGGAGGAAAGGGCACAGCAAATGAAGGCTGCTGAGCTGAGGATCTGAACCCTAGAAACAACACTCACAGACGGCTGGGTGAGCCCCAGAGTGGCTGAGGGACCGGCCAGGACCAGGCAGCCTGGAGGATCCAGTCCAGCACAGGTCACCCACCTGTAGCCCTCTCTGACTGGCTGTCATCTCGCTTTCATTAACTCGGAGCCCAACCCTCGGCAGGAGAGAAGGGAGTGGAAAAGAGAGGGAAATAGAGGAGAGGGGGTGTGATGGGTCTGGAGCACCTGGTGCCCAGAGGCAGGGCTCTCCGTTGCTCTACCCCAGCCTGAGGGCTCAGGAAGACCCCCGACTCCGGCACCTGCACACTCCCTCAGGCAGCCCGAGTCACTGCACAGGGCTGGGCTGGAGGCTAGGATGCAGAGGGACTCGGGTGCAAAAAAACAAGGCAAGGAGGCGGCTCTGCTCCAGCACTAACCCAGTCAGAGTCTGGGCTGTCTCTATTGCCACTGTATTTACAGAAAACAGGCACTGAGGAAAACGGCCCTGACACACGTTTCCTAGGTCGCCAGTGATGATAGGCTTGCAGCCCCACTGCCCAGGCGAGGTCTGAAAGTCCCGTCTCCTGCCCCGGGACCTGCCCAGTCTTACCCGAGCGCTTGGTGGCCATTGGTGTGACATTAGTCCAGTGTCCTGTATGGGGGTCGTACTTCTCAACTGAGTTTAAGATATTCAAGCCGTCATATCCTCCTGAAAGAGAGAGTGGGAACCATTCCAGAAGGAATGGTCAGTCCTGATGCCCACTCCCGGCCTGTCTTTCTTGAGTGCGCCAACTGATGCTCTTAGTCCCAGCTCTCCCTCAAGGGCTCCAAAGAGAAACCTGACAGTGCCCTATCTTCTGCTCTCACGGAAAGGAGAATCCCAGTGAATGAAAAATATACTGGGACAGACCAGGGTTTTAGGGGGAGGAAGTCTATGAACCGATTCTGGTGAGAGGATCCCACCCTGAGGCTGCTGCCCGCTAGTCATCCCATCCCCTCCCCGTCCCAGACCCCACACACCTAGACAGTAGATCACCCCACTGGCCACCACGAGGCCGGCACCTTCCCGGGCCGTCTGCATGTCGCCCAGCATGCTCCACTGGTCAATGTTCGGGTCATAGCGCTCCATACTGGTGTGGCGCCTGCTTCCATCAAAGCCCCCAGAGACATAGATCATATCTGCTCAGAATGAAGGAGTCACAGACCATTAGAGTGAGAGGTTTCTAAGGACTCCTCTACAAATCTCCCACAACTCTTCCAAATGCCTGGAGCCAAAAACAACTGTTTGTTTTTTTTTAAAGGGATAAATCAATGAACTCTTTCTTAAAGAGGACAGCACAGTCAAGACATGTGAGAAGAAGAGGGTAAGATGGAATCTTCAGAAACATTCCCTAGATGGGAGTTTGCAAAACTACAACTAGTGCCTGCTGCCCTCTCAGCATACTGGAATTTGAGTTACCAACTCCAATGAGAGCCCTGAGACTCCTGGGAGTGTTTCCGAAAGCAGAAAGGCATGACTGACCCCACCGGTAGCCTCCACATTTCATGGGGAGGCGTGAACCCCGATCCAGCCACCCCACAACGCACGCGCGGCCTGTGCTCCGGCCTACCTCCGAGGGTGGTGGCTCCAGCCAGGCCACGCCGCACGTTCATTGGCGCCACAGAATACCAGACCCCGTCCTCGTCCGCCGTGTAGTCCAGACACTCCACGGAGCTGAGGCGGGAGCGGCCGTCATAGCCACCAATCACGTAGATCCGGTCGTGAAGGGACACCGAGGCCACATAGCGTCTCTTCCGGGTAATGCTCTAGGATTCAGGGGAGAAGAGGCACCTTTGTCACTTTAGCCAGGCAAGTCTTAGGCCTCACCTTGGTGGCCCTTCCTGGGTTTCTCTCCACACCTTGCTGCTTCACCTGTGGCCGTGAAGCCCCCTGAGCAAAGGTTTATCTGCTGCCTGCCCAGTGGATGAAAGCCTCTTGCTCAGTGCTGCTCTTACCGACGAACACCTTCTGTACATGTGTCTCTTTCTGAGGCTTCCAGAGGACCTACTGTCCTTCCCTTATCCAGTATCCAGTTCCTTCCTATTCCATAAGCACTGAGCTCAAGACCAACACCCTTCCGTGAAGCAGGAAGGGGCTAGCGCGCTGCTCCCTGAGGATCGGGATCTGATGGCGAAAGGTCAGAGAAATGACCAGACGACCCACGTTTCTTGGCTATCACTGTGCATCTGGCACCGAAACAGAAACCCTGAAGAGACACAAATGCCCGCGGCCGGGCCCCCAGCTCAGCCCGGCAGAGCGGAGCGCCGTGCTCAGGTCAACAGGGCAGGAGCGGGCACCCTGCGAGCCTCTCGGGCGGCCGGGGACGGCGTGGGAACGGTGGCGGCCAGCTGAGTGTGACTGCACACAGGGCCGTGAGTATTCCTGAAGCCGAGCTGGTCAGCAACCAACGACTGTAACTGACTGTTGTCAGGGACACGCTGCTGTGGCCTTTCCACTCTGAGGGCTGGGTTAGTTACCGTCTGGAGTCAGGGACTGCGGACATTTAAGCTCTTTCCCCGGGCCTGGTTCCATCACAACTTACTGGCAAAAAGCTCCACTCCTGCGTCTTGGGGTCGTACTTCTCCACCACGTCGATGGGAGACTGCTGGCTTCCGAAGCCCCCGACCACCAGAAGCACCTCGTTGGCTCCTGAGGACAAGCGAGAAGGAGAGAGGTCATTTCCCCTCGCTGCTGGCTGACTGCCCACAGGGTGGAGCAGCGCAAACTGCACTAGGACATCCGGTCCCACGTGGCCCGGAGGAGCCATCTGAAACGGAGATCCTTCAGAAGGCTGCCCAGCAGCAAAGTGTTTCTTCCTGAGAACCTGAATCTCTGAAACGTGACTTTCCAGACAACAGTAAAACTCTAAAAGGCGAGCGTGAACACACCGCGTGTGTCTCAGTTGTGTCGGGTTCTTTGTGACCCCGTGACTGTAGCCCGTGAGGCTCCTCTGTCCATTGGAGGAGCCTAAATACACCCTACACCATATATCAACCCAGCTGATCCCAAAACAGGCTCTAAGGGCAGGCTGGAGGAGCTCCCTGCCTTTCTCACCCTGTAAAACTCAAAACGGGAGCTTTTTGTGATGGTAAAGAATGTTCTCCTAACCTTGCCTCCCAAAATTTGAGAGATGTGGCATAGGAACCAGATAATAAATTTAAAAATCTTTTCCATGACTTTTATTTTTCCAAATTAGCCAACTCCATGACCACGTGTCCTGTTAATTCATCAAAACTGCCAGGTAACTAACCATAAGGCTAGACTTTTAAAGGGAGTCTTTTTCTCTACTATCTTCCCAAACAAGGCATTTTGATAGCTTTTGTGTCTTCCCCTTTCCCCGAGGAACTTATTTGGATAATATTTCAATAATATTTCTTTTGAGAAAATCCCCTGTGTAGCTGCTCTACTGGAGAGAAGCCAGCTGGGGCACTCAGGACATTCAGGAGGGCATTTAGCTGACCTGGACTGGAAAGAACAAAGGGGGCGCCTGTAAACTGACAGGAAATAAAGACAAGCCCCGGGTGAGTCCCGGCCGCCACGACCGGCCGCAGGGGAACAGCACAAACTGCTCAGCGGGAAGCAGGCCAGCATTGCCTGTGGAGAGCCTGTGCCACAAAACTGAGGCTGAATCTTAAATTTTACCACGACTGATCTAGCTTAACCACCAGCTTACAGGAGACATGGGGGACAGAAAACGTGTTAAATGAGACTACTGGGATGCAGTCAATAAAATCTAGGTTGTGGGAAATTCAACAAATAAACTGCAAAGGAAAACCAAAGCAGGAGTAAAAAGCCTGTGGATTTTATAGACTGAAGAGAGCTATGAACCCAGTGCAACATGTGAGCCTTGTTTGGATCCGGACTGGAGCAGCTGAAGTATTCAAAAACAAAGAAAAATAAACTATGGGAAAACTGAGGAAATGTGAAAGTGTACTTATATCTGATGAGGGTAAATAACTGGTTGTATGTTTCATCTTTCACACACAAGAGCATAATATAATATGGATGGAATTTTATCCTGTCTGGGATTTGCTTCAAAATAGATAGGCTACAAGTCAATAATTGTTGAAACTGGGGGATAGGTGCGGGGAATCCTTTGATTATTCTGTTTTTATATATGTTTGCTATTTTCCTTAACAACCCTCGCATAAGCCATGGATTTTAACCTCTGACGAGAGGGCACCTCTCTGTGTATTTGCCAAGTAAAGTAGGTGGGCCCTACTCCAAGGTGGGAGAAGGAAATGGCAACCCACTCCAGTACTCTTGCCTAGAAAATCCCATGGATGGAGGAGCCTGGTGGGCTATAGTCCATGGGGTCGCAAAGAGTCGGACACGACTGAGCGACTTCACTCACTTCACTCCAAGGTGAGCAGTCACTTCCTTTTCGCAAACAAAGCATTTGAACACAGGGTCCTTTTGCAAGACACTAATTTTATGTTTAAGCTCCTCCGAGCTGGGGGGCCAGGGTCTTCCTTGGCAGCCCTTTCTCCCATTTACCTCCTCCCCCCAGCTCTTCTCTCCCTCTGATGTGAGCACGGGTGGGGAGGCTGTGATGAGCCCTGATGGGCAACTGAGAGAAACACCCACGACTGAGGGGGTCCCCTGTGCTTTGCACAGTAACACAAACCCCCGAGTTACGTGGGCCTGCACATCCAGAGGGCCAGCCGCATGCCCGCTGGCAGGAGTCTTTCAGGGTAGGTTCCGGCTGGCCCCGGGCCAGGCGGGTGTGCACAGGGCGCGCGCGGGGTCGCTCTGCAGCTCAGGGCTCTGCGTGCCCGGGCGCCAAGGCCCCTGGCCCCCGAGCCCCTCTGCCCATCACTGTCCCTGAAAGAGCCTCCGTGCTGGAAGCCTGTCTGCCAAGCGCACTTCCCCACTGCAGCTGGAGTTCATGTCAGTGCCAACAGAGCTTTTGATAAGGCTGCCAGTGTTTTAACATTGAAAACGTAACTTTAGGCAATACTGATGTCTGTTTAGCCTGTGTAGCTTTTTCTATCACAAAGATGATTTCCTTTTAAAAAGTTTAAAAAACAACTCAAGAGTGGGTATCACTGTCGTCCCTACTTGCATATGACCCACCCTTTGGTTAAAAAGATATTAAAATGTTATGTCTTGTGATTATAAAACATGTAATATATAAAACATGTTTTCACTGTTAAAAAGCTTGAAAATAAAAGCATTATGAAAAAAATGTATCTGTAATTCCACAAAGACACAAAAACATAAGATTATCTCCTTCCAGTTCTGTTTCTAAATATCTATACAACAGAAATGGGACCATATCATAGTACATCCTGTTTTCATTTCATTTTCTCAAGATATTAACAAAATCCTTTAATATATGGTTTTAATATTTTAGGCATTTTGGGAGCTGGTAACTGGGTTATAAATAATCACATGTAATCCTATGATAAACATCCGTGAATATGAGACATTTCCCCGTTTCGTTAACACGGAAATGAGAGCTCTGCCTAGGGAAGAACATGAACCTTAAAGGATCTTTTGATCTATAAGATACTGGGCGTGAAACAAATCATATTCCCACCAACAGTAAAGGTGCCAATCCATTCTACTTTCTGTAGCACTGCATATTGGTTTTTACTCTGATATTTGGTAGGCAAGAAATTCTATTTATTGTAGTATTTATTACTAGTAAGACTAATAATTACTTTATTAGTAATTAGGCTGAACCTCTCCCCTTATATTTAACAGGACTCCCCGGCTGTGAACCATACACTCAAGTCTCTAGTGTTTTTGTCTTATGTACATTTTTTGTTTTTTAGTTCTTTACAAATGACTTCACTGCTGTGGCTGTAAGTGAATTTATTTTCCTAATTTATCTTACAATGTTGTACATGATTTTTATTTGATCAAAAACACTGGCCTTTTCAATTTCTTCTACTGCTTTGTGCCTGGAAGTCTTCCTCCCTCAGAACAATTCCCAAGGGTCTCACTGTCTTTGGACCCTGAGCTGGGACCACTATTCCAGCAGTCTGAAGAAGAACCAGGGAAAGGGCTGAGCAGAAGGAAGCCTGGTAGTTCTCTGCCAACCAATGGGGGCCTTGCCAAGCTGGACTTCCATGTCTGCAAGGAGGGAGCCGTGTCTAGAACACCTGGCGGGAACTGTGTGTGCAGGCACAGTGCTAGCATCGAGGCTTCCTGGCAGTGCCTAGGCACTGCTGTTTTCGGGAGAGCGTCTGCGCCCTGGGGTATGGTGCTGGAGGAAAGAGTAGATGGGCGGCAGGACCACCAAGAACGGGTTCGGGACCTGCGTTTCCACCTGCACAGGAAAGGAGCCAGTGACAAGGCAGGAGCTACAATTTCCATTACATCTTTGGTGAGAGTGACGGGTAAGGTTAATAAGGAAAGCAAAAGCCCCCCACGTGCAGCATGTGGCCTGCTGTTCTCCCTCAGCTGTGCATTTCACTTCCCTGTGCTACGTGCAGAGGAGCCATCGTCCTGGTGGCTGGCTCAGCAGCCTCCCTGAACGGGACGGCAGAGCACAGGGTGGCCGGCACAGTCCACTCTAAGGTGAAAACACAGAGATGCTGAATTAAGAACCTAGCTGGGAAAATTTTCTTTATTTCCTTCCTAGGACTACTGAAAACAGGACTGCAGCACCATGCGGGCACGCAGGACGACATTCTTACCCCTCTAGGGCAGGACTACAGGCAAGGTCTTTGAGCCACAGAGGTTTTCTGCTGCCTGTTCAAACAGGGCAGGAATCTGGGGCACTTTTGGCTCTACAAAAAAGAAACTTATCTTCTGTGTTGGAAAGAATTCTAGTGACTGACTTAACTCCTCTGATGTGCAGCTGGTGGTAATCCAGAGACGCTGAAGGACTTGTCCAGATTCAGACAGCGAGTTACTAGACTAAATGACAGAACTGGGAGCAGAAACCAAAGCAAGCAGAATGTCTTGTCTCCAAGTGCCAGGTTCCTTCCACCACCTCACTGGCTCAGCTGGTATTTAAACAACACTTATTTATTTTCTGTGTAACCACAAGCGTACAGTAATAACAAAGAGGTATGTAAACAAAACAGTAGTTAATATGCCCCTGCAATCGCAGTTTATTAAGGGTTAGTGTTTATCCTGTATACACACCCTTTTCCATGCTCAGGTAAACATACACATCTAGAAGAGTCTTGCCTCTTTCTTTCCCCTCACTCAGTATACACAATTAAGTCAGTGAATCTGACTCAACGCCTTTTAACAGTTTCCTGACATTCCACGGTACAGCTGTGCTATAATTCAGGCAACCAGTCACTCCCCTTTACTTGGCGTGCAGGCTGTACTCAATTTTTTTCTCGATACGGGCGATTTGTGGTAAGCATTCTTATGTGTGTGTCTTGACTCTCCTGCTTACGTCTGCACTGTACACTGTTTCTAGAGGACACACTCCCGAGGTGGGACACACGGGGGGTGCACCTCGTCCAGACCTCCGCATGGTGCCCCTTTCGGGCGCCCAGCATTCCCTCTCACAGGGCGCTCTGGGTGCTACCTGTTTGCTGCCCATGCCCCGTTCCACGCGGTCACTGCTCTTTTTCTTGTTGCTATGCACGGGTTCTTTTTACAATAGAAATACTAAGCTTCTGTCATACATATCGAGTGTATTTTCTCCCAGTCCACCAGTCCATGTCTTTGCCGTCTGCCGTCAATTAAAAAAAAACAAGAACAATCCTGATGCAATCAGGGCTCCAAGCGTCTCTGTGTCAGTTAGACGGGGACAGAGGGGGGAGGCCTCTGCCTCGCGACACAGAGTCTCAGCTCTGTGAGGTGAAGGGGCTCTGGACATGGGCTGTACAGCTGTGTGAAGGCATTTAACAACTGAGATGCATACAAGATGGTAAGGTGGTACATTTTATGTCATGTATATTTATCATAAAAATAGAAAAAAAGGCCACCCAGAAGCTATACAAATATCTTCCTATAATTTCTTCTAATATTTTCATGATTTTTCACACTTAGTCCTTCAATCTTTTTCAAAAATTTTCTTTTTATATTTTTTCCATATATCTTATGCTGATTATAAATCTCTGTACATAACATGAGACACAGGCCACGTTTTGTCATCTCCCAGGGATTAACAGAATGGCATCCCTTTAAAAACAAAACAACAAAAAGCAGTATCTCTGCGTGGTGGAATTATGGATGACTCATTTACTTTTTGCTTCTCTTTATTTATAAAATTTCTATAGACCTATTAATTCTGCCATTAGAAATGAGATAAATCATCACTCTACTTATATCTACGAATGAAAGGCTTAATTATCAATTAACACCTCAGCGTGCATGAGGCCACAGTCAGACAAGAGCAAAAACAGGAAATAATAACAAAACACCATCGCATGTACATAGAATAATTTATAACCTGCCAAACGCTTAGGCTCCTGGGACAGCGAACGGGAAGCGAGGGCACACATGAGCACAGACCGCGCACCAGATGGAACATGAGGCATCTCATACGCGTGATCTCATCCGGCCTCCGCAACACCCAGCGTGAGAAGACCCCGGTGTCCCCGCTTCAGAGGCAGAAGCATCAGCTCAGGCCAGCGGCACCCTGCCTAGGCCCACAGGCCGGCCAGCGGCTGCCGGGACCTGAGCCCAGGCCTGTCTGCTGAGGTGACAGCCTCCAGAGGCAGCACACACTCCCTTTCACAGCAACCTGCAAGGTTGGAGCTGTGATGACCCCCATTTCACAGATGCGGTGACAGACCCAGAGGGGTTAAGTTTCCTGCCAAAGTTCACACCCGCGGTGAGTGGTAATCAGGGGTGAGCACCACCCGTCTGGCTGGGGTCCGGGCCCTTGCCCGCTGCACGGCATCGCCTCCGACCTCCCGGACCCCTGCCTCACCCGCAAGGCTTCCTCCCCGCTTCCTCTCCACACGGAGGAGGGAGGCGTGGGGCAGCAGACCACTGATAACATGGCATCTGAGAGCTCTAACCCACAGGCCCCAGAGACGCTGAAATACAACCGGAACTTACACTGCCTAACACTGGCCTTTGTAAAGTGCTTTCCCTTACTGTTATCTCATCTAGGCCTCCAGTCACGTGAACTAGAAGGGACGATACCCTTGGTTTCTAGGAAAGCAAGGTCAGGGTGGCAGATGGACTTGCTCAAGAGGACACAGCTAACACGCGACGCCAGCTTACCTAGCCGCGCCCTCGTCCGGGGCCCCTGCATCTGAGTGCGCAGCTCAGGCCTCAGGTGAAACTTCTTGGCTTCGTCAACGAGGTCCCTGCACTGCAAACTGCAGCGGATGAAAGGCTGAAACAGCAGGAGGAGAGTGAGCCACGGAGGCTTCAGGAGGACTGCTGTCAGGGATTAGGCCGTGGGTTTCCAGAAATGATTTTAAAAAGGTTTGTTTTGAATAGACGTCACATGGTTCAAAGGTAGGTGAGGGTACGTGAACGGACCATAAGGAAGAAGTTATGCATACGAGACCGAGTTCGAGATGACACTAAGCAGCTGGCAGCCCCCCTGATGCAAACGACTGGGAAGGTGTGTCTGTGATGAACTTTCAGAAGGCCAG
Source organism: Cervus canadensis (assembly GCF_019320065.1). Taxonomy (NCBI): domain Eukaryota; kingdom Metazoa; phylum Chordata; class Mammalia; order Artiodactyla; family Cervidae; genus Cervus; species Cervus canadensis. Next base: position 1,072,306 of record NC_057398.1, read on the forward strand.
CCTCAGCCACACTTTACAGACTGGTGGTCTCCAGGGTGGTCCCAGTAGCTTGTGGAGAAAGTCAAGAAACAAACCACAGGGAACTGAGGCTGAAGAAATGCTTGTAAACAAACATGACTCGACCCAAGTTGATGTTAAACGCATCAAACTCCTTTCAAAGTGACCTTTCCAGAGGTCAAAAATAAAGAGACTTGATTTGAAAGGAATTTTTTTTTTTTTGCTTTGCATTTTTCAAAATTTATTGACTTTTAATTAAAGGGTAATTGCTTTACATGAATCAGTCATAGGTTTACCTATGTCTCCTCTCATGGAATGAACTGTTTTTTGGAACAATTTTTTTAAATACAGAAGGAGACAAAATTTATCATCTAATACTGCTATGCAAAATAATGAGGAACTTGTAAAACAAAAAGATAACAAAGCGCAAAATTAAATTAAGCCACAGACTCTCATTTCTGCCAGGAGCCCAGCTTGCCCAGCGACCGCCTGCAGAGCCCTGCCCCGGGCAGAGCGGGACAGGCTCCGGGGTGCTCATGCCTCCAGGGGGACCGGTTCTGGGTGCAGGACATGAAGCTGCAGGGACGCCCCTGTCCCAGCGACTCACCTCAGTGTCTATGACGTCTGTGATGTAGCGGGGGGTCAGCAGGGGCATCCGGACGTACTGCAGCAGGTCCGGCAGGGACCCTTCCCGCTCCTTCTTGGCGTGCTTCACCCAGTTGATCACAGCCTCGAAGACCGGCTCTTCAGAGTCCACCTGCAGGCGTGGGACACGTTGTGGGGGTGCTCTGGAGCCACCTTCCATTCCCCTGCCCCCCACCCCCTCAGTAACTCCCATCTCCCAGAAATAGCCAGGCTCTTGGGGAGACAACCATTTCAGACACAACTTGCTAAGATCATGAGAAGAGTTAAGAGTCAGATGGGTGAAAAACATCTAAGAGAGAGGGTACCTAATAGACCATCAGTCACAAATCAGCTTTTAATTCAGAATTTTCTACACTCCTGAATTTTTCTCTGGTCATTTCTGAAACTTTAGCAGGCAAAGGGGGAACCTGCTGCCCTATTCAAAACTGGCTCTCAGGATACATTTACTTATTCACAGGTGCTGTTTAAGGAGGTCCAGCCTTGCTCCCCACCTCCTCAGCCAGGCCTGTGAGCAGGAAGTTCCCTTACAACACCACAAGGAATGCGGAGTCTTCAAAGCACCATCAATTAGCACTTGAGCGACCACGCTGTACTAGGTACCATGCAATTTGAGATGATACATTTAATTAATCTTTTGGGGCACTGAGGTCTGAGCTACATGTGACAGGCGGGATATGAAATCCTGTCCCTGGAGGAGCACTCAGTACAGTGAACACAGGACTTGCAAGCCTGACAGCGAGGACCAGGCCTGCGTCCCCTCCATCGGCCCTGGAGTCCGCCGGTCCTGGGGTCCTCAGAGCGTGACAGCGCCCAGAGAGAAGCCATTCTGAGGACTTCACCCAAGAACTCAAAGTACAGAAAATGCTTCCGAACGTTCGTTCATTTGACGGATTTATCAAACACCTACTAAGTGCCAGGAACTGTTCTGGAGGGACAAAACAGACATGAACCTTCCTCTTACGTGGGGAGATAACTGTTAAGTCAGAAAAACGAACAATCCCACTTTGTCATTATATACCAAACAGGAAAAGTCCAGGGGCTGGAGACAGACTGACTTGAACTTGAGATTTCTTTATGCAGACTGACGGGACAGGGAAGGCTCCCTGTAGGAGCCACAGGTTTCAGCCTGGCGAAGCAGCAGCAGTTAGCCTCAGCAGACAGGAAGCGCTGGGAGGAGCCGTACAACCGCACTGTGCAACACCGCAGCCACGGGCCACACGAGCCACCGACATCTACGTTAATTCAGGTGAAGGTGAAACTACAAATCCAGCTTCAGGAATTCCCTGGCGGTCCAGTGGTTAGCACGGCACTTCAAATGCAGGGAGCCTGGTTTGATCTCTGGTCTGGGAACTGGGATCCTGCAAGCCATGCAGTGCAGCTAGGAAAAACAAACTCAGCTTCTCAGTCCCACCAGCCGCACTTCACAAGCGCTCAAGGCCATCAGTGCTTGGGGCCAGTGAGCTGGCCAGCACAGACACAGGGCCTTTCCATCGTCACAGAACGTTCTACTGGACAGCCTGGGAAATGAGAGCCTGGTGTGGCGGGGTGAGCGAGGGAGGCGACTGAAAAGGTCAAGCTGGAGAAGCAAGCCCAGCACCAGAAGACTGGATTTTCCTCCAAACTGTGAAAAGGTGTCAAGCAGGTGAGTGACAGGACCACAAGAATGTTTTGTAAAGTTACTCTAGCGACCATGGGAGGATGGTTTAGAAGGCTGTGCGCTGGAAGCCCCGTCAGGGCTACCCTGGGCCCAGCAGGCAGACGGGGCAGCCGAGATGACGGCAGTGCTGACAGGCCTTGCACACTGCGCTCACAGGGGTCGGGCGAGCCCAGTCTGCCAATGGACCAGACGCAGGGGAGGGCGCAGAAGAGGGGCTGTGATTTCTAAATGGACTGCGGCTTTGGTAAGGACAACAGGCTCACAGTTCTGAATAGCTGAGTGTTGGACTCTGACACATTCTAGGTTTCAGTGAGATACATCCATTGAAAATGGGGTTTTTCCATCACAAGCAGAGATCCTTGATCTTACCGAAGACGGAATAAACTAGCATTGCAGAGAAAGCTAAACTGAGAGGAGAACCCCCATCATTAATGCTTCACTATAGAGAAAATTTCTCTGCAATAAATTTCCACAGAGAATTCTTCTACGTATCAGTCAACATTACAACAGCCCTACGTACTAAGTACAACTATTTTCTGCATTTTATGGAAGAGGAATCTGAAGATCAGTGGTTAGGAACACAGGCCACACAGCCAAAACCAAACTCCAGCGTGACTCTGAAGCCCAAGTTGTGTTAAACAACATGATACACTGCCTCCCTTGTTTCAAGTGCTATTGTTTCACATGGTCCAGAGGAAGCGTTAGTCAGCAACAGGGTCAGACATCTGGTTCCTGCTTCTGGCTGGCATATGAAAGAGAAAAAAGTGTCATTTGCTGACAAAAGCAAAGGCCATTCTCGCCAGATACTTGAGAAAGATGGTACAGAAGAGTTAATCCTGGTTTCTGAAGAGGTTAGTTCACTGCCCTCCCTGCTCCATCCAGTTTTATTCACAGTCTCCACTGTTCTAAAGTGAAGGCTTCCTGATTCGGTCAAGCAGAAACAAACTAAGAGGCGTCGCCTCCCTGCCCCCTAGTTGAGAGAACAGTCTGGAGGTGAGGGCAGCTAAGTCCTGCCCCTTGAGCTGTGTGTGGGTGATGACTCATCTTGGAAAACTGGAGATGGTTCTGAGAATTAAATAACATTTTAAAATGCCAAGAATGGTACCGTGCGTGAGAATGAAAACCCCAGGGTACAAGGCTTTTGGTCTATTTTGTCTGTAACTGGATCCCCAGCTCAGAATCGCTCTGGGCGCATGGGAAGAACTCAATAAATACTTGGTAAAGCGGTTGGTTATTTATGAGTGTTCACAGTGAAGTTTACATCTGCGGGGCCCCTTCTACCACTGGTCTGGCATCCCGGGCGAGGAGCCAGCTCCCCCCGCGCCCCACAGGCGAGAACAGAAGGTCAGACACTCGGCCCTGAAGCCTTTGCAGGAGCAGCGTCTCGGGCAGATGTGAACCACACGTGAACCTACTCAGAAAGAAGGGTGTGGACGTGCCCCAATCAAGTTCACTCAGAAAAGTCACCCGGCAGAGGTGCCAACACAAAGCTGGGTAAACGCTGGTAAGAGACATACTGAAGACTTGTTATGGTGTGAAAATCCTAGTTTTAACAAAATAAATCTGCTTACTGAATATGCTTACTAAACATATTACAGACTTTAAGTAACAAACTCCTTTTCTAGCACTTAGAGGACCAGTGAAACTTTCTTTCCAATATATTAACACCTCTTGTTTTTACTGAGGTGCCATGAACTTCTGGGATCCAGTCATCTAAAGTCATTTTTCATTGTTATCTGAGGAGAGTGAGAGAGAGAGGAACTCTCAGCCTCCCTAGAGGACCCTCCCTGAGGATCGCTGTCTTCTCAGTGGGGGAAGCAAAGCCCCCAGACGGGACTCCTCCCCAAGAACAAGGTTCTGCTCGGTGCTTCCAGAAGCTCCTAACGGGAGAGCTGGGCGGCCAAGATGGCTGCCGGCCTCAGCAACACAGCAGCCCTGCTGCACGCAGTCGGGGTCCCCACCTAGCTACAGACCTACACGCAGCCAGCAAGCTCCTCCTTGTGGGGCGGCGTCCCTGGACACGGGCGCAGGCCGGCGGGACACCACCGCTGCCGCTCTCGGCCAGCAGAGCCCCTCCACGCCCAGAGGTGCCGACCACTGCACTCCTGCTTGCGATCTCCAACTTTCTGCTCCGTCCTTCTTGATCTACTTCCTCTACCATCTCATCTAGACCCAGAAGGTTTACTCTTCTTTCTTCTTCCTCACTATGAACAGGCTCGTGATTCTCCCAACACTCTGTCATCACTTGCGTCTTTTCGTTTGTCCCCACTACGACACTGAATTCCCTGAAAACAAGACTGTGCCTTACTCACTCTCGGCTCCCCAGCACCCAGCGTGTGACCGCTGCATGGGAGACATTCTCAGTACATGTTTCAAAAGAAGTGAATGGGTAACAAGACCCGCATTCTACAAAAATCTACTTAACTTCCCATTTCTGCTTATTCCATACTGTTTAAGAGTGACTCTTAACCACTGGGGTCACGGATTTCATTGAGGAAGAAGTGATCTGCCTCCCACAAACATGCAAATAGACTTGGCATACAATTTCAGGGGCGCGTGCTGAAACCCTGGAGTAATGTGGACACCTGACTAAAAGCCCTGCCATGGAAGCACAGTGGCTGCACCATGCCTGGGCCTGGGCCGCCCTAGAGAGCGACACCAAGCAGGCGGCACCTGGATCTCGTCGCACTTGATGAGCTTCTCCACCTCTCCCTGGCCGAGAAGGATGAACTCTTCATGCTGCACCACTTCAGGAAAATGCTTCTGGCTGAAAACCTCGGCTGCTCGCATCAGGTCGACACAGTTGTGAGTCTCAGCGAAGTCCCGGATGCCCAGGCAGTTGGAAGGGTCCAGCTGGCTTTCCAAGAACTCGCAGCAGGCTTGCTTCACGCCTAGACAGACACAGACAGGGGTCCTGAGGACATGTGGCGGGGGATGGGCCTCCGTCCCTGGGCCACAACCTCTCCTAGTGGGATCAGAGGGACCCTGCTTCAATGCCTAAGAATCAGTTTAGAAATTTCATACTTTGGGAATTCAAATCCTATTTCTGTCTTATGTGCTATGCAGCCTTCAGCAAGGCCTTTGTAAATGTGGGCTGCAGCCTTAAACAAGTACAGCAGGACGAATTGTGTTTACGGACACCACCACAATTAAACAGACATGCCTGTAAAACTTCTGGACATCAAGCTGTAAAACCAACTGTCGTTCAGCACAATGTACCTAATTCCTACTCCAGGTGAAAACTTACTGCAGGACTCCAAAGAAGGAAAACAGGAGGGGCTGATAACAATCTCACATTTCTCTAACTGAAACGCTCCGAGTGTAACATTCGTTTTAGAGCTGCGCATTAATTCAAAGGCCTTGCACTCCTTCAATCACGTCCTAACAACTGAAAATAACAGAAACAGATCTGGAGGTTAGAGCTGATTGGCACCTGGAAGGGGAACCATCTCCAGTCCTGTGAAAACCTTACACTTTCACTTTTGTGTGTCAATTTAACTGTTTAATAGATAATTTATACGGTTCAGAAGGTTAAAGGGTCCATGTGAGTGGTCCCCCAGCCTCCTTACCCACTCGGGCACCTGCTGTAGCTCCCTTCCATGGAGGCAACGACTTGTAACTGTGTCTCATGACCCCCTACAGGACGGCTGTGCACACAGACGGAAGGAAAGGCCTCTACTAGCCCTTCCTGCATGCTTTTACAAACAAAGCACGCGCTGTCTTTACTAAAGAGCCAGAGACGCTCACCTGGAGGCTCCTCTACACTGCGACTGAAACCTCAGCTTCGCAGCCATGGGCATCAAACCCGAGCCCACTGCCCCCTCACGCCCACGACTAAGTTTATGTCACGACTTTAGACGTCTCCAGGCCGCTGTGGGACGAACACCTTCAGCACCTGTACCTTTCAGCTGAAGCAGGCAGGCTGCGGGGAGCAGTTCCTGGACATTCTCCACCGTCACGTGCACGGTCTCCGTGTACACAAAGTCCAGCAGGATCTCCATGGTCGAGGCAGTTAAACCTTGAATATCTACATACGGTTTCCCCTTCTCTGAAAGCTGAAAGTGAAAGGGGTATGAAATCACGGTGGTTACAATTCCACAAGATTAAGGCAGAGGCTCGTACTGAGCACTTGAAGGGATGTCAACAATATTAACTGCATACACATCTTTAACAAAAAAAGGTCATCTATTTTGATTTGTGCAAAGCAAATGCAGCATATATTTACAGCTTTTCAAATAGGGGGAGCTATGTGCAACCCAAGAGCACATAGAAGTGACACCTTCCGAGAATATCAATTTTACTTGTGAATAATTTAATATGCTGCTCTCATATTAAAACAAATACAGACATGGAATAGAGCCAAAAGTTCCATGAGCATTCCACTAGTGTCCATGGCTTTTCAGATGAAACATGAACTTTGCTGAGTTCCGGCTGCAGACCCTCCAGAATGAGTCAGCACCATACCACCTGTCCTGAGACTGCATGCTGGCCACCTTGAGGGCGTTCCACTGTACCACTGAAGACAACTGGATTGTTTGATACTTCCTCAAATACTGGGTTGATTCTCTTTTGGGATTACTGAATTACTGGTGGTCCATTTAGTCTGGATTATATCCTTGGGGTTATGAGTATAGTTGAGGCCAGATAAGAATAGAAAATGGTTTGTCTAAGGGTGGAAATCGTCACCTTTATAGGATAGTAACTATCTGAAAACTGGTTACCTTATGAAAGTTTTACCAGATCTTAGTTTAGAAATTTCAATTATTTACAAAACTCCAGTGTACGTCCATTATAAATTAAACATCTTTATCAACTTTGATTCCTTCAGCAGTCCAGAATAATAATCAAAAAGTATTCTCTAACAAAGCCAAGAATAAAATAAATCCGCAAAACCAAAAAATGTCACCAGTACCTTATTTTGGAAAAACATTTTACTAACTGTAAGTATTTACGAACAGAAATATATAAGTACATTCATTGCAGGAGCTTCTTAGTCAGTAAATTATATCCCCATTAGCCAAATAGCTTAAATATGTAAATGAGTTTACTATCTAAGAACTTACAGCAACTGCAGTATTTCACATTAATACTCGCGTTACAATTTTTCAGAGTGCCTCTCATTTACTATTATTTCATGTGATGGTCACAGCAACCTGGCAAGGCAATCAGGTCTGTTATCACTGCCATTTAACACACAAAGGGTCTAAGCTTCAGAGAAACAACATGACTTAACCAAGGTCTTAACTATTAATAATAAGAGACAGATTGAAGCCAGGCCTCCTGCCTCACCCTGTGCTATTTCAGTAGCACCACATTTATGGAGAAATTTAGAGCTGGAAGAGAATGAAGACACCACCAAGTTTATTCATTCTGTTCGACAGACAACCTAGTAAGGTTAGATGGTTGTTAGGGTTCACACAGAATTTCTAAGAAAACTGAACCTAAAATCCAGGTCTCTGGACCCTCCTGTTTAAATCATTTAGTCTTAAAAACAAATCCAAGGGTACAGAGAACAGTCTGGAGGTTCTTAAAAGACTAGAAATAAGAGTTACCATATGGTTCAGAAATACTGTTCCTGAGCATATTTCCAGAAAAAAATGAAACCTTTAATTTGAAAACATACATGCACTCCAATGTTCATAGCAGCACTATTTATAATAGCCAAGACATGGAGGCAACCTAAATGTCCATCAATGGATGAATAAAGAAGATGTGGTATATACGTGGGACACACACACACACAAATGGAATATTAGCCATAAAAAAGTAATAAAAAATACTGCCATTTGCAGCAACATGGAAGGACCTAGAGATTATTACATTGATACTAAGTGAGATAAGTCAGACAGAGTGAAACAGATGAGGGACAACGTGAAATTAAGAGGAACAAAATTCCAATTCCACAATAAACGAGTCACAGGGATGAAATACACAGGGTGGGGAATAAGTCAGTAACACTGAGATGACTCTGAAGAGTGACAGATGGTAACGAGACTTGTTGGTGATCATCTTATGCTGTATCGGATTACTATGTTCTGCACCTCAAACACAGTGCTGTAGGTCAGTCACACTCCCACTGAGAAAGACACGAACCATTCAGCATTTTCTTGCCTGATGTCAGTTTTTAAAGGAAGACTACAAGATCCTGGTGAGAAAAAAATAAAAAGGGAGTTCATTTTCAGACATGCAGAGAAAGAGTGAAGACAGGATGCACGCTGTGTGACGCGTCCTCCGCGCTTCCTGCTGGCAGCCGGGTGACTCTCTCCCCGCCCAGTTAAACACCAGCGCTTCTGGTGCTCACGGGCAGACACTGTAGGAGACAGTACAGGCCGGGATCTGCAATGTCATCCTGCACAGGGTCCCTCTGAAGTTACCCTGGGTCCACGGGGGCAAATGGTCAGGCTTCCACATTCTCCCTGCCAGCCATGTGGCTGAGCACTGACTCAGCATCACACACAACTCTGGCTTTACGATGAAAACATCAAAATAAGAATCAAGTTAAGTTACTGGAGAGGGGAATGGCAAACCAAGTTAAGTTAACTTAGTATTAAATCCTCTGTACCATTTATAAGCTGTAAAGCATTTCGTATCTGAGACCTTATTTCTTCCCTTGTAAAATGAGATGGTAACAACCATGCCTGGGGTGAGTGGGACAGGCAGTCGTCTAACACACCATCTGGCCCACAGCCCAGTGACTGTCGTTATCATGACATGATTACCATGATGACGTATGTCAGGCTTAGGTACAAGTACAGATAAATGACATAATCGAGACAATTTATTTAAAATAAAATCAGACTTGCAATCCTGGAAGCTGAGAGCAATCTCCTCTGCTCAGCTTTCCAAGTCCCTCATGACTCAGCAGCTCCTCCACACGCTGGGTGTCTTGCCAGGCAATCACTAAGGCAGTCTTCTTCCTAACACTTTGTGAGCACTACCTTTTTTCTTGCCAGGCCAGCCTGTTCCTAGTTCCTCGGTTAAGGGCTTCTGTTCCCGAGCTGGCATCTTCCTCCTGGTGATGTCTCCTGTGCCCAGGCACCAGTTCTCTGCCACCCACCAGCAACTGCACTAGCGTTCCCCCGGGAGGAGGAAGAAGACCGCTTTTCCTCACACACTGCAGGAAGGAGTGGGAGGAAGATGGAGTCTCGCTCCTCTTTCCTTCCCTCCTCCCTCTTCCCTGGTATTATCTTTAAAATGTTAAACTTCAGAAGAAAGAAAATAGGAAAACAAATTAAAACACTGGTAAGTAAAATCCAGGAGCTGACATGTTTGTTTGCTACATGTTGGATGTTGTTCCAAGCACGTCACATATAAGTTTCTCAGGTAATTGTCACAATAACCATATGAAATTGTGTACTACTATTATTCCTCATTCTGAAATGAGAAAACTAATGCACAAATGGCAGATGTTATCCAGAGTCTGCCATTGAACACCAGACTATAGAAATTCACGATTATATAGAACTTGCACGATTTCATTCCGTGAAATGAGATACCCACGAGGTGACGTGTGTGGGTTCCACTTGTCAGGAGATGATTTGCCACGTACCTCACTGGTGAACATGGCGCAGAAGTAATCACTGCAGGCAGCCAGCACGATCCGGTGGGCAGGGAAGTCCTTCTGTTCCACTCTCAGTGTCACATCACAGAGGGTATTGCTCTTCCTGAGGGAGTTCATGGAATTGAGGATGGATTTAGCATGAGTATTTGTCATTATGTCTTTGGGAGCCATAATGCCTCTCATCAAGCAATATGTAGAGAGAATGAAAGGGATCCTTGGATTCTGTAAGTACAAGAAACAAAACCAATGAGCAGATGTGAAGGCCTGGGGACACCAAATATATTCAGTTAGCTTGACAAACGAAGGCGGCTCCATCAGACTCAAATATCCAGAAGTAGAGCGCACTCCTCTTCCTGGCATTACCAACACAACCCAGCCACTGATTCCCCAGAGTAAATCTGATCTCTCCTCCCTCTGAATTCCCCCTGTCGTGAAGTGCCCAAACCACCTGACATTATTGTTATCAACACTCTGCTGTAAGTAGAAAGAAACTGTTCCTTTCTCACCTATCTTCACAAGGCTGCTATCTCTCATGATAAAAATCAGAAGATACAATTTCTTAAAGGTGTGATGTCACTATTTTTAATACCCTAAAGGAGATTAAGTAGCTGAATATTTATAGAGGGTGGGGACCCAGTTTTATATGTATATTTTCTCTCCTAGCAGTGTATAATAAATGTTAACAGAATGCAAGAAAGGAACTGTGCCTTCAACCTAGAGCAAAAGGCCAGTATCAGTGAAAATAAACTTTTTCTAAAGAAGCACCCAATTAATTATTTATGATGACTTCCAACTATATTTGGATTTCTTCTTAAAATGAAACTTCAAATGAGGACCCAATGCATGCCTGCATACTGTCACTTCAGTCATGTCCGACTCTTTGTGACCTTATGGACTGTAGCCCGCCATGATCCTCTGTCCATAGGGATTCTCCAGGCAAGAATACTGGAGTGGGATGCCATTATCCTTCTCCAGAGGATCCGATACTTACACTAAATAATGGAGACCATGCAAGCTTAAGCTATTGAAGTTCTATAGAAAGGTCTCCCTACTCTAATTGTTAGTAAACATTCATCATTATTAACAATATTTGTAGCAATTCTTCTATACTATGAGAGAATTACTGGGATAGAAAACCTATCAAAACTCTGCTACTAATTTTATGGCCAAGCCAGTCACTTGTAAAGTTCACTTGTACACATAAATTAAATGAACTCAGTAACAGGCTACACGTTAAAAAATTAATAGAAAGTAATTTCTTGATTTCTGACAAGTTTCAGTTATTTTATTTTTGTTTGCTTCAAGGACAATTTCTGGGAATGAAATTGGAAGGTTACTAAGAGAGTCTTTCTATGGGGAATCCAAAATTTTCTGAAAGGATCCAAGAAAATTAAATCAAACTATGGCTTTCAAAAATCCACAACTCAAAACCATAGTTTTATACGAACAGGGAAAACGAGATCCTAAATCCTCATCTATTCCTGTTTATAGGTAGTGTACTATTCCTTAAGCGCTCCAACCACCTTACAGGATCCATTTTACAGAAAAGGAGGTGGTTCATCCAGGCATAAGATGATCTCCAGAAAGACTTTCCTTCAGTCAACTTCGTTTCAACTCTGGAGACTGAGAAAGGCCCGCACGGACGCCGCTGTACGGTGAGGACCTTGGGGCGGCGGGTCGGAGCCGGCTCTGCCTGTCACACAGACACGGCCCCAGCGTGCGGCTGTCCCCCGCCCGGGGTCCCCGGCCACGCTCCGCCCCAGGGCACCGGATCCGGGGCCCCCGCGAGCCCCCAGCTGGAGGGGCCGCCTCCCGGGGGGCGACAACAACAGCGGCACCCCCCTCCCCGACAGCCTCCAGACGGAGGTCGCGGCGCTCGACGCCTGGAGACCCCCGCCCGCCCTGAGGGGACGACGGCGGGTGAGGCGGCGGGGGAGGGCGCCGGCCGCCGCCCCCGGGCCACTCACCTGAGCTCCGGCCCGCGGGGCGGGCGCGGGGCTAGCGGGCTGCCCGGGAGGTGCCCAAGCGCCGCCGCCCCGACCCGGAGGCTCCGGCGCCGCGCCCGCGGCCGCGCGCCGTGATGACGTCACGCCCGCCCGCGTCACGTGCGGGGCCGCTGTCACGTGACCGCGGGCGCCGCGCCGCGGACAGGCCTGGGCGGAGTGGGTGGACGTGACGCGAAGGGGTGCGGACCCCGGCACGGGTGCGGCCCGTGGCCAAGACTCCCTGAGACCGCGGGCCCTGGGGCCTCGAGGAGCGGCGACCCGAGAGAAGTGCGGAGGTTTCCAAGGTAGGGAGCTGGCCGCAGGGGGCGTTTCACCTGACAGGCGTTCAGGCGCCCTCTCTCGTCGAGAAAACCCACCGAGGCGTCCCGTTTCCTCCCGTCCATAGTCCGCAGTGGCCTTTTCGGGCCGACCATCGCTGTGGTGAGAATCCCAGAGCCCCGCGACCACGGACCTCGGCGTTCTCTGCGTCACAGTCGGGCCCGTGGCCACCGCCGCGCGGTTCTCTGCTGCTTGCCCTCCGAGACAGTTACGTGGAAGGGGCGTGCGGCCCTGGAAGCGGGACTCCGCCAGGGAGACTCCGAAGGACCTTAGACGTCCCGGGGGTCCTCAGGCCCCCTGTCCGCTTCTGCTGCCTTTCACAGCTCCCGGGTGCTGAGCATTCTGCTAGAAATTTTACTTCTGATTGGTTTTGGCGGACTTATCTCAGCTCCTGGGAAGGGAATGAGGTTCCTTGATACTGTTCCTGTGAAGATTCAAACCAGTTGTGTTTGAGTGTACCGTTTTCCTCTGTGGTGCCTTTGATTCTTGAGGGATAATAAAACTATGGCCGAGCGGGTAGCAGTCTAATAGTCTAATTTTATGTAGTGTTTCCATCTCTCATGTAGTATCTCTGATCTAAAATTCTCTTGATTTCCATATTTCTGAGTGCAGGATTGATACAGGTTTTATTGGGGGCATTTTGTAAAAGTTCACCAGAGTGATGAATGCAGATATCCTTTAACAGCGATTTTTTTGGTGTATCTATCCTTTGTATATTATCACACACATGAAAAAGGATGTGTGTACAAGGTTGTTTGTAGATTGGATTGGGGACTGTTTCAGAAAATGTGTGGTGCATCCATACAATTCAATACCACAAAGTTGTGAACAGTGTGTATACTTTGCCATTAGTTGTGTAGAAGGGTTGGGAAAGGTATAGTCATATTTGCCAGTATATGTATAAAAATTGCAGTCGGAAAAAAAAAAAATTGCAGTCGGAAAGATACAAAGTAGAGTAGTAACAAATTTCTTTGGCGAGAGGAACTGGTTGTTTGGGAGACAGGGTGGGAGAGATTTTCTCCTTTACCTATTTTTGTGCCTTTTGAACTTTACATCATGTGGACTTAATGTATGTATAATTTAAATAAAAATAATCCCTTGTCTTCTGGCTGCAGAATAGCATCTAGATGCTTTAATAATATTGCCTAATTCCTGGCTGCAAAACTAAGAGTTTTTCCAAATATGAGAAGGAACTGAATAAAACACGCTTTGGTTTAGAAAAAGTCCTTTCCTTTTCCTGAGAAGTAAAAGATGGAGAAACTGCCAGCAAGAAAGCCAACGCACCAAGGTGACTAGTCAGGCTTCTCCTGTTTTCTTCAAGGGTACAGCCCTAACATGTTTTGAGTCAAGTCATGGGGGCACCGTCCTTATGTGAGAATATTTCTAAACTTTGGATATCTGATTCGGTACCCTGCAGCCCAAACTGATTCTGAGTTCTTAGGTCCATTGCTGGAGGGCTGTGTCTGGATGAGGTGAGTGGATCAGGTTCCACACATTGCCCTGCCTTTGTATTTGGACTCCTGGGATGACTCTGGGTGTTGACAGCTACTGAAGGGTTTCAGTAAGGGAAACATGGATGTGTTGTGGAGCTCTACATCAAGTACATCGAGTGTGGATCAAATCTCAAAACCAGTGAGGCAGAGTGCACTGCATTTTTGTGCCCTCAGAGCATGGCAGACAGGAGAATGTGCCTCATGATTATGGAATGTAGTCACAGCAGGGGCCCAGCTGCTGCTTTGAAACTCATTGTGAATTTGCTCCCGGCCCTAGCTCATACCCCCAAGGGCTGGTTCCTGGTCCTGACTGAAGATAAGGCAGATACTGAGGACGACACTTGCTGGGGAGATGGGACTCCTTTGTCAGCAGATTTTGGGTCAAGGACTTCTCCAAACACAGGGTGTTGCTGAACCTTTCTTAGATTGCAAGGCAATAGAGATTAGTCTATTCTACAACTAGAGATTAGTCTCTTCCCTAATTGTTTACCTGATTAGAAGAGGGTAGAGTCAGTCTTAGGTTTTATTCTTGGCCTTTCTTTAATCAGAACTCATCACTGTTTCTCTCATCACTTTTCTCCTATAGTGCCCTCAACAAATATTTAGGAAATGAATGAACCATAGCATGCAGTTAGAGAAAGAAGGTAATCCCTGCTGCTACTTAGCAGAGTTGGTGAAAGCAAGGCTGGATAGTCAAATCAGGATTTTTAAATGATCTGAGGCTTTGGAACCTAGGGTTTAAGTCAGAATGATCTGGATTCAGATACTCTGATCCTGCCATCTTGTGGAAAAGTCTTGGTCATTTAGGGCCTTAACTTTTTCATCTGTGGAATGGGATACTACTACCTACTTAATAGGGTTAAAAGTAGAAACAACATGACATATGGAAAGTACAAAGGATTTCCTTGGTGACCCAGTGGAGAGGAATCCACTTGTCAAAGCAGAAGACATGGGTTCCATGCCTGGTCCAGGAAGACCCCACACGCCACAGAGCAGCTCAGCCCCTGCACCACCCCCACTAAGCCTGTGCTCTAGGGCCCGGGAGTTGCAGCTGCTGAAGCCCGAATGCCCAGAGCTTGTACTCTGCAACAGAAGCCCCCCAAACCAGAAGCCCATGCAATGAGTAGCCCCCGCTTGCTGCGTCAAGAGAAAGCCTGCACATGGCAACGAAGACCCAGCACAGCCAAAAATAAAGTACGAAGAAGATGCTCAGTAGACGTCCTCGATTAGACCCTTTCCCTGGTCCTGTCTGTCAGCAATGAGGACACACACTCGGGGCCTCACCAATAGCTGCGGGTCTCTGTCTCCTCAAGCAGAACACGGATGGAGCTGGACCAGGTGTGGTCCTTTCTGTACCAGTGGATGCCTCCGGGGGCCAGACAGGCGGCTGCACTGCTGGGAGGGCTGAGGTGGGCTGCTTCCACTGTGCAGCCCAGGCGGAGCACAGCCGTGAATGTTTGCAGCCCGCAGGTCAGCAGTTTGAGACTTCTGTGCTCAGTTGATTCTGTGCATTTTTGAACAGCACATCAGTGCAATCACACCAGATGTAGTATCTCTAAGTAGCCCCACTCCCTTCTCCTAATCTTGAGATTTCAGCCACGTTGTCCTTACGGTAACTAGCTCTCATTGCTGAACTGTTTCATAAGAATGAACCAAGCTTTATTTTTCCACTCAGCAGTTCTGGACATTGGCTTGTCTGCAGTATGTTGCTACTACGTACAGCTACAGTGAAACTTTTTAGTACAAGCTAAGTTTCTCAAGGGTAATGTTTTTTAAAATGTGAGTTGTGACCCACTGATGAGTTATGAAACAACTTAGAACCAGCATTAAAAAAAAAAAAAACATTTTAAGTATCCTGTACTGGAAGCACTGGAGTTGCTTAACCGGTTGCCAGAGAAGTCTCCCAGCATTTTTTAAACGAAGTAACTTAGGGCAGATATCAGATGCAGCTCACATTGTAGTGTTGTTTCATGTAATGTTTGAATGTTGTAACCTGTGTATACTCCGCACATCCAAAGTGGTCCTGTGGCTGATTCCCCAGCAGCATCTGGTCAGATCCACATCTGTACCAACATGCAATCTTAGAATTTTTGGCTGCTCTGCGTCTTCATTGATGGGTAGGGGTTTTCTCTAGTTGTGGCGCACAGGTCTCTCATTGCAGTGGTTTCTCTTGTTGCAGAGCACAGGCTCTAGGGCACACAGGCTTAGTTGCCCAAAGGGATATGGGATCTTCCCAGACCAGGGATTGAACCTATGTCCGCTGCATTGGCAGGTGAACTCTTAACCACTGGACCACCAGGAAAGCCTACCATCTTAAGATTTTTAATTTGTACCAATCTGATAGGAGCCAGTTTGGTTTTATGTTTCCCTGATTAGCACTGGAGGCAGAGATCTGTTGGCCTCATTCAAATTTCTTAAAAGGATCATTTATTCACCTGGTTGTTCAAACTTGACTGCTGAAGTGAATCCAACTCTAATTTGCGGACTCCCTTGCGACACCTATACTAGCTCACGAGTGACCACTGCAGGCCTTTTGTGTCCAGTGGACAGAACTCGTGTCAGGCTGAGGACAGTACACAAAGGCACAGAAAGTGTGGAGTGACCTCTTGATGAGACAGCCTTAATCACGGCAGTTTTAAAGGACCTGAAGTCTGCAGTATCTTGGGGCAGACCGCTTATGTTCATGGCAGGCATCTTCTAGTTACGGAAGGCTGCCACAGCACACTGACTCCTCCAGGGCGCGTCTACGTCCCGAGTAGAGACGGGTAGAGCGGCCTGGAGGAGCAGACCCTGGGGTCAGTTGGGCTCACTCACTGGCCCGCCCCCGCCAGCTGGCAGCACCTGGGATTCAGGCTTCTGCCTCAGCAGAGTCTGGAGCGGCGTTGCTGGCTTCAGCCCTCTGGGGTTAGAGGTGAAGAGCGGAGACCACACTGGTTACAGAGTGCCAAGTGTCTTCTGCACTTTTATTATCATCACAGTCTTTGCATCAAGATACATAGCAATGAGAGCAGGTTTCTTTTTAAAGCTTAGTATTAAATATTAAATATCTTTCCCCACTTTTAATTTTACATTGCTCTGCCAAGAAAAAAATTAAAACTCAAGTTATCTGGAGCCTGGACACACTTCCATGATTAGCCGGGCTGTGTAAAAGTTGGTGGTTTTGTTCTTCCTGCCGTGTGAGCAGGCCCAGGCCCTAGAAAGATGGGACCAGGTTATAATTGTTTTTGAAAAGTGTGCTACAAAAACGGATGGCCTGGTATAAGCCAGGTCACATGTCAGGACGGGGGTGAGGGAGGGGCAGTTTCTTCCAGAAACGGAATTTCTGAAGAGTCCCAGTCCATCGCTTTTCCCCAGAATGGAGAGAGGAGGGATCAGAGCTCACCGTGAGCTTCCCAGCCCCATCACTGGGAGGGGACAGCAGGTACCAGGCCGAGGGGGCGGCCGGGGGCAGGGTGGCCGCGCCTGCCCTCCCCCACCTTCCTCAGTGAGGGAATGGAGAGTTTATTGCCCAGTGAGTGTGAAGTGGGCTGAAGCTTGGTTGGTACTGAATTCTCTAAGAGGTTTCTTCTAGAAACAGACAACTCAGACTCTTCCTCTCACTTCAGCAACGAAGTTATTTTAAAAGCACTTGGGAAGTTCCTCCTGCGCCCTTGGGGGCGGGTCAGAGGAGGGAGTCGTCAGTACAGCCCCCTTCCAGGCCGTATCGGAACTCCTGAAGGTTGGAGACCCCGTAGAAGTGGACGAAGGCGGCCGCCACCACCAGGACATGGAAGATCTGATGAGACTGGAACTGTGGGGACAAAAGAGGAGCTTCAGGGCGATGGCAAGGAGCTGAGGAGCTGAGAGGAGGCACTCGCCTCTTCTAGTTCCTCCGCAAAATTTTCTGCACCATAAACTGATAAATTTGTTGTAGGAAAAAAAAAGTGTAACTCCTGTCAGGGATTCGCCTGCCCACACACACCGGTGTGAGCAGGGACACGCGTCACCCCAGACTCCACCTGCCCCGGGCCTCTCTCTGCCTGTGACTCCGACCTCCACCTCCGGGCACTCTCACCACCACAGCCCTGTGGAAGAGTTGTTTCTTACCCATATGTCAAACTTTCCAGGGAAGAAGCGCTCAGGAATGCGTGCGGCATAGAGGCCGGCTCCGGTGATGTACATCACAGCCATGAGGAAGAACCAGCCCATCTGGCCCACTGTGGTGGCCTTGACGAAGCCCTCCGCGATTGTGAAGTGCATGGTAGGCACGACGCCGCTCAGGCCAAGCCCCAGAAACACCCCTGAGCAGACAGATGGAGCGTGTCAGACACGGGATGGCCCTGCTGCCCTGCTCTGACACAGGTTACTTTCTGGTGAGCAGTTCAGGAAATTTTGCACAACATGGAGAGCCATCATCAGACGCTGCTTCAACGTCCAGAGTGGGAAGGAGGCTGGGTAAATGCTGACACAGCCATTCCCTCCTATGGAGTGCCAAGAACAAACATCTTGTGTTCTTTATTACCTGTTAAGCAGCCTAGGCGATCATGTACATCAAAACTCTGCTGGCTGCCTTGGCTACAAAACCGGGATGGTGAGCCCTCGGGTGGTTTGCCAGCCAGAAATGAGCAGGACGGGCTTCCCATTAAGAGCACAGAAGACTTAAGGAATAGGACTCTGACCTCCAGAGGAGACGGACTCAGGTGAGAAGTCATAAAAGAAAGGGCAGATGGCACCCGCTGCACACCAGGACCCTACCCGTGGCTGCAGGGCAGGGCCCCGCTGCAGACACCCCGGGTGAGGCACCAGCCTGCACTTGGCTGGTGCTCGATGAATAGTTAGCTCTCTTAAATGAGGGTTAAACCACAGCGATGTTAAGTCTCAAGGACTGGAGACAGTGGTGATTGGCGTGTGGCTGCAGTAAAGCTGGAGTCTGGACAAGACACCAGGAAGGGCTCCTGCTCACAGCGACCGCGTTCCTCAACACGGCTCGGGCTCAAGGTGCTTTCTCTACCGAGCCACGCCTTTCATTCCTTTAGGAAAAGAACTCCAGGTGAGCTAGACTGTGCTTTGTATGTTTCTTAACTTCCTCAAACCAGGTATCAGAGTAGTTTTTTCTGCACTTTTAATTACTGTCCTATTAACATTTCACTGAGATAGTATGAAACTTGCGGGGGAATTGAGCTTTGAAAATTCATGCTGTTTTTAAAGTTCTAAACACAGATCAGGGTCTAGGTGGGGGCCCAGGGCTGACCCCCTTAGGCTCAAGGCCCAGACACCTACAAGGGGCACGCCCTGTCTTGCGACCCACCTGCTCGTGTCTGCCGGTGCTTAGGCGTGGCAAACCGGTCCCACTGCGCCACGATGATGGCGGAGATGCCCAGGACGCAGACAATGGAGAGGTAGATGAGCCGCGGCTGTGGGGAGCAGTAGAAGGAGTAGTAGAGCCAGGGCACGAAGCTCCCCATGATCAGGAGGGCGATCCCTGAATAGTCCAGCCTGAAAGAGCCACAGAACGGAAGGGCTAGTGGGAGGGCGGGCTGCACTGCTCTCAGGCTCCACACCGAGCCCCTCACTCCCCCACGGTCCCGCCTGTGTCGACTCAGACCCCCACACACTCAGGAACTCCTGTTGCCCGAATGTTTGAAGGGCATCCCTTTCCCCTGGCTTGTCAACAGCCACACCCCCTCACAGGCACTCAAAGTCAGGAGCTCCATCCATCATGATCCAGCCAGGCCCCAACTTCCATGCAGGAAGGACTCAGTATTCCCCGTTCTGCCAGTTTTAAAGCCAAAACCCTTATAGTGGGAGTATAACTAAGGGAGTAGTGTTCTCTTTTAGTTGACTTTTTTTTTTTAGTTGACTTTTTAATGATAAAAACGTATTACTTGTTACTGGTGTTATTGAGAAAAACAAAATAACTCAGCATCACTTCCAAAACCAAAAATACCACCACCAGAAACAAGCAAACAGAAGCCCAGGCTCAGCGCTGGGGAGGATGGGCGTCTGGGGCTTCTGATAAGCTTTCCTGGCTGGTGGGTGGGTGTGCCCTCGGGGGCGACGCCCTGATGGGAAGGGGGCGCCTCCGGCTGCTCGGCGCCGAGAGCAGCCTGTGGCACCACTGTGCGGGGACAGCGCTGCGCAGGGCGACGTCTACCCCCAGCGGGCTTTGTCTGTGGAGGAGGCTGCAGTGAGAATTTTCAGGAGGGACTTCAGAGAAAAGTTTCCTGACCCTCTTACACCCACGAAATATCAGGGAATCTTGAGGAGTCACTGCAGTCGCCAGGACCCCGCCAGCACCCAGATCACAGGGCAAGGCAACAGTGCGTGGTTCTTGCCCACCGCCATCCTTGTGACTCACTTGGAGAAAGTCCGGGAGACTTTCTCTGAATGACAATAGACGGTGTGAAAGAGCCAGGAGAAGCTGAGGCAGAGCACTGCTCCCAGGAAGAACATCCCGAACACCACCTTCTCCTGAAGGGGGGCCATGAAGTACATGTTCGGTCTCAGCATGGTCAGGATTCCCAGAAAGAGAAACAGCACAAAACCTACAGGAGGGAGAGAAGGTCAGTCCAAGGAAGAAGGGGACGTGTGACGGTTTAAACCAGCCCTGAAGCCACAGGCTGAGCTGCGGGCACCCGCAGACCCAAACAAAAAGAGCGTCTGCTGAAATGCGGATGTTTCGTTTGGACCATGGCTCTCTGACGTGGGCGGGCTTGCCAGCCCGGGATGGCTCTGACCACAGAGGACATCCATTCTGACGTCTCCCTTGGCTTGCACACCCATGATGAAGGGCCCTGCGAGCTCCCCGGCAGTTTAAAGACACCGCCAGCTCCCTCATAATTGCGACAGTGTTTCTCCTTCCCGTGGACAAAGGCCACACAACTCCTGGGCAAGCAGCAGACGAGCCCGCTGTCCTCCAGAGCCCTCACCGAGCAGGTGGGTCCAGATGTTGCCCGTCTCCGTGTGGATGCGGAAGATGCTCCTGAAGCAGGCGCGGAAGGAGGGCATGGGCGGCCGGTGGCCATGCAGCAGGTAGTCGTTATCCTTCAGCCAGTCCGGGAGCACGTCGTACGGGATGACCCTCCAGCGGCCCTCCCAGACCTGCAACCACACATGCTCTAAGCGGGGCTGGAGATGCCAAGACAGCGGAAGCAAGGCTGCCCCCGGACCCGCGCTTAGTAGTGTCTTTGTTCTTGTGTCAGGAAGCTTATCTGGATGTGCTTAGCTAAGCAGGTCAGAACATGGCAGGACCTCCTCTCAGCTACCCGAGTAGTACAGATTTACCGCTCCGCCCACACTCTGGGGGCTGTCTGTCATCGTGCCCCCTTTAGCGGCTAAGTTCTCACTGTGCTGAGACTGTGACTTTTCAGAGCAGGAGTTCTTAACCTAGGATGTAAAGACAACGGACAGTGTCCAGACAGAGGGTGTGCAACTTTAGTGTTAGAGCTTGTGACCCTGTCACCCGTGGAAATCATAGATACTTTCATCTTAGTTTTGCAGATGTCAGTTTCTGCTCGTCAGAAATGACAAGCTCTAATAACACAGCTCGTCGTGAATGCTTGTTCAGTGTGTTGATAAAGGTGCGGTGCTCCCGTCTCAGCCCCAGGCGGGTGAGCCCGCTCCCTCCCTGCCGGGACAGGACCTTGTACACGAACTCCTCCATCTTCTCCATGGCGTGGTGAGCCTGCAGGGGCAGCGTGAGCACTCGCACCTCCTCCTCCTCCTCCTGCGGCCCCGGGCAGGCCTGTTCCTCCTCGGCCTGCGGGGAAGGGGAGAGCGGCTCCAGCCCTCGAGGGCCCTGGGGACGCGCGTGTCCGGCACCCATGAGCCAGACCACGCCGCCCACTGCCCGGCCTCTTCACACAGGCCTCGGGTCTGCTCTCCGGAAGCAGGACGGTGCCCAAGTTTACGATGTCACAAGTGCTGGGGGAGAGTGCGCTGCAGCGCCCGGGGGAGAGGCCGAGGGAGCCGGTGCCCAAGGTGCAGGATCAGCAGCCCAGGCCTGCACTCAGATCCCAGCAGCCCACCTCTGTCTCCAAGACAGTGGCCCTCAGCTTCCCCCAATTTCCCAAACACTTCTCATTCAGACAACTGAATGAGGAAGAATAAGACAGAGGCTCAGAGATCTGCTAAGAGTCTCAATCTGATCGGTGCGCCGTGCACCAGCCCTGGGACCCAGACAGTGTCCAATGGCTGCGGGGAAAGCCGGGCCTCAGAGCCGGCTCCACAGAAGCAGCAGCAGGAGGGCCTGACAGGGCCCACCTCTGGGGAGACCTCCAGAGCGGAGGCGGGGAGGACAGTTCCTCCTGCGAGGCTTCCTCTTAGATCTCGTGATAGAGGAACCCTCCCCCCCCCCGCCCCAAATCCATCCTCTGTTCATCTGGGCACAGAGTCCCCGGTCTCCCTGAGTGGGGATGCTGCTGGGGTTTCGCTCGGTCAAAGTGCAAAGCCCACTTGGCTGTACAGGAGGCCCTGCCAGGCGCCTCCAGGAAGGGGGCCTTCTGTCCCCGCTCCGCCCCTTGGGGACTCTGAAGGAGATAAAGCGGCCAGGTGTAGCCTCCACAGCAGCTTGGGGCGGCACCTGCTCCTCCCACGAGCCTCCCAGCTGGCCAAAGCGGCAGGGATTTTCGATGGCTCTATGGAGCCTGGCCTGATCCGGGCTGACTGCTTCCTGCCTTCCATCGGGTCAGACAGTCCCAGGGCGCTGTGGCTCCAGGGAGACCGACAGGTCTCAGGAGAGGCTGACTGGGGAGAAGACTTACTTTGGTTGGGCTGGTGACCGCCCGCTTGCCCTTCTCCTCGAGCAGGGGTCCCAGCTCAGCCAGCTCCACTGTGTCAGCCGCCCTGTTGCTGGCGGGAGCCCCGTTGCCCTGGGCCACCACGGGTCCCTTGTGAGACGACATCAGGATGGTACCTCGGGGCCCTCTGGCTTCAGCCTGGGGAGAGGGTGGGGTCTCTCGGCCCCAGGGGCCGGAGAGCTCCCTGTGATGGGGACACTGGAAGCAAACACAGACACAGGGTGTTGACAGTTTATCCTTCTGACGTCTCATTTCTGAAGTCAATACTGAGAAAGAGACAGCCCCCCACTCACACCCTCTCCAGTCCCAGAGGCCAGTTAACTGCATCTCTCCTCCTCTGTACCATCAGCCTTTACTGAGAACCTCACTAACCTTAAAGGCTGAAAACCTAGTTGCTTCAAAAGATTTGTGTGTTTTGCACCAAACTGTCAACCCAGAAAAACAGCTCCCCACACCCACACCCCTCCCACAGACACGGAGCCCATTCAGTGAGCCAGGTTTATCCCGGTTCCCAGAGCTGGCCCTGGAAAAGCCTGGCTCTGAGACTGAGCAGCAAAAAGAGGAAGCCGAGACCTGCCTGTAATCACCGCAAGGCCACCCAGGCTTAGAAATGAACTAACTGCCAACTGAAAGTGGGCTTTACCTACAAATGCCCTGAAACATGCGCTCCGCCTACAAAAGTGGGCTGAGAGTGGGCTAACTGTCCGGGGGTTAACTTCTCTGCAAGGTCTACTGTTTCTGTTAGAGGATCACCGCCTGGGTCTGTGAGGAGAGCACACTTTGCTCACAGCGGTGTCTTGCAGCAGCAATAACTCACCTGGCCGTGGGAGGCTGAGGACACGAGGCAGCCCACCCTTGCCCTGCCACCAAACTGGCTCAGCACGAGCCTGTCCCAGCGACCACAGATCGTAACCTAGGCCCCACTCCAAAGAGCTTTGGAGCTGAGATGGCACACAGAGCCTGTAGGAGGCAGTCTTTAATCAGGCCTCAGGAAGATAAGATGAACATTGAGAGGGGGAAAGTGCCCCAAGACTTCCGACTCCCCACTCCCAGCAAAGGAATTTACTGCTCACAGCGACAGCAGCCAGAATGGTAACATTTTCCTGCACTGGTCACCTGAGCCCTGGGGCCACCAGGCAATGCAGAGACGGCCACGTAACACCTGCACAGAGCAAGGTGCCCTCCAGGGGGGAAGCAGGGCTCGGGGCCGCCTCTTTCATCAGGGCGGTCAGCGCAGCCTCGCTTCCGAGGGCAGTGTCTGTCTCCATGGTGTTCACTGCACATCCATCTTTGACATGTGTACTTGCTCTTTTACCCAAGAGTTATCTCGATTTCTTCTCAGAGATTATGACTGGATCTATGCAGTCAGGTGAGGGCAGCCCGCAAGTTTCAGAACAGTCATGCCAGACTCAGCGTGTCAGCACTGCTGAAAGCTGCAGGCAGCAGAGAGCCAGCTCAGGAGAGCAAGCGGCCGTGACTCCGTCCACAGACCTCGCTGTGGTGTCAACACACAGGCGGCGCCTCCTCCTCCACACATGCAGGACTCTGATAAGAAAGATGCCAGCCCGCAGCTACAGCCAACAACTGAGCCCACAGCCACAGCCAACGACTGAGCCCAAGAGAACAGGAAACCGGAGGCCCACGAAAACCTCAGGAGATAGGCGACCCACGTGAGCAGAAACACTGGGCAATCTTTTTCAATAGGCTGACCACAAAACACATTTCCTCAAACTGAAGTACTACTGAATGAACAGCTTTAGTAAGAAATAATTTACACTGCAGTGAAAAATATGGATAGATTTGGGCATCCCAGAAAAGTATGAAAAGGGGAATATACTTAGCTAGAATACAGTACTTGAGAGGTGGCCACTAGGGTTAAAAAATATATTTTCTCAGGTTCTGGGATGCAGTACTACACAGATCACTAATTTATACATACCCCTGATTGTGGTCAGAACCTGTATTTCAGAATAGGTGGAAGAATGCAGGAGGCAGCATTCCCGCCAGCAAGCATGTGACCCGTTAGCTAAGGCGTTCCGCTCTCTGTCCTCTCCCCAGAGTAGCCAACACACTGCTGGAATACTGAACAAACGCACTCAGTGCCAGCACTCTAAGGTACTGCGCAAAACACCAAGTCGCACAAGTCACTGTCTTGAAAGAGCCTGTAATCCGGTGGCTGAGGTCACCTGTGGCATGTACAGAACCAGTGACAGCGTCACTGCTCCAGCAGGACAGCGCAGGGAGAGCCCGGACCAGGATGGCACCCGGCGCGCTCAGGTGAGTGCTGTGGACCCATCTCACCAGCGGGGATGAGGACGACACACACTTTACGTTGGGCAGTTAGCGTCAGAGAGCAGGTACAGACTCCAGCCTGGTGCGCTTCCTAACTTCCTCACTGGGTCTGAAGTTTTCATGCCCTCAAGTCTAGCGTCCTCTTAGGAGGACCTTCGTCTCGTGGCAATCTTCAAAGGCTTTCCTCATTCAGTCGAAACCACCTTCTGTCACTTCTGAGCCCCTCTGGCTCCCACGCCCCACCCCCAGCATTATCTCTAGACCCAGAGTCACTAACTCTGACAGGCACCCATTAACTCACAAGCCAGGCACCAGTTACAACTCATCACACAAGACATATCGTCACGCAACAAAGAACAGACAATGATGCTCAGCGGAGGTCATGTCACCATAGTGAGCAAAGTCCACTGTCCAGCAAGGTCTTCTAAACTAGCAACACAGGGACAGGAAGGGAGAGAAAGGGGGCGGAGGTCTGGTAAGAAAGAAAAGCAAGCAATGCTAGAACTTGAAAGTATACTTGGCAGGGTAGACCTCTCACAGACGGCTGGCAATCGGGACAAGCAAGCCTTTCAGTGTCCTCTGTTTAAGGTCAGCACCAGCCCCTGGAGTGTGAGGACGGACTCCGTGAGCACTCAGAGCCAGATGGGCTTCACTTTCCCACGAGCTTTGCTTCTGATTTTTTAATATTTCAAGTGTTTCTTCTTAAAATTTTTTAAAAATTAATTTTTTAAAATTTATTTATGACTGTGCTGGGTCTCTGTTGCTGTGCGGGCTTTCTCCAGTTGCGTGAGCAGGGGCTCCCTCTGGTTGCGGGGCACAGGTCTAGGGCATGTGGGTTCAGCAGCGCAGGCTCAGTAGTTGTGGGGCATGGGCTTAGCTGCTCCTTGGCGTGAGGGATCTTCTTGAATCCGTGTCTCCTGTGTTGGCAGGTGGATTCTTTACCACTGAGTCACCAGGGAAGCCCTCATAAACTTTCCTATCCTTATATATTTTAGAGGAAACACATTTCTCCTCAAAATCGCCACACCCACCCAATAAAGCAATTATAACTGGGCCAAACTCCTGAGTGCATTTTTGATGGGATTTCTTTAATTCAAGCTAATAAATCTTTACCACTAAGCTCTCCAGCTGGATAACCTATGACATTAGAGGGTAAGGCTGTGGAGGCAGGGCTGCCTGTGCTCCTATAAATAAGATTATTTGGTGCCAAACTTGGGAAAGGACTGATTCTTAGTTGCCAGCCTTTGTTGGTGAGTTTATTTCCCTCACACTTTTGGAGACATTTATTTTGTGAACCGGTTCCCAAGTTATTCACATTAGAGTACACTCCTCAGGAGTCAAAGGCACAGAACTTCTAGAAATTTTTAATCTAGGGTCCCTGGGCCCTTGGAGGTTCCACAAGTTAAGCTCCTTCTTACGCCAACCTGACTCTCACAGTAAAGCAAGACTTGTTCAGTCGCATCTGACTCTTCGCAACCTCATGGACTGTAGCCCTTCAGGCTCCTCTGTCCATGGAATTCTCCAGGCAAGAATACTGGAGTGGGTGGCCATTCGCTTCTCCAGGGGATCTTCCTGATCCAGGGATCAAATCCACATCTCCTGCACTGCAGGAGGATTCTTTACCACTGAGCCACCAGGGAAGCCCAAAGCAAGACTAGTCAAAGCACTAAGGACCAAGAACACAGTCATCTCCTCTACTACTCCGTCAGGGAAGGTGGTTTCATAGCACTGCTGGGGGCAAATGAGTCAAAGCAAAGGCTTATGTTTGAATACTACTGAATTGCAATAATGGAGCCTCAGCTTTCCTATTTAAGTACAAGTGTCACCGACTTGAGTCTGCAGTGAAAAACCAGAATCTAACTTGCTTTGTAGCTCTTCTCCAGGTAAAGCTATCTCAACAGCAATAGGTCTTTTTTGAATCCCAAACAGACAGGTAAGCTTTCCAAATGCCGTAAAACAAGGTAAAGTAAACAGGAATGTGAAGGTGTTTCATACCAGCCCTTGATTTTAACACCTGGCTTTTAAGTACATTACAGATATGTGGCCACTAGAGTCAACACATTATATGGTAACTGTATACTGTGAGAGCCCCGATGAAACAGAAGTAAAAGAGGTACATGTCTAAAAGCGAATCACTTGGAACCAGTTTGCTTCGAGGGCACTTTCAAGGATCTTTTCAATCTAAGACAGCTGAAACTTTATATGCAGTAATCATGCCCCCAAATTTCTGAGCAGGAAAAGGCAATTAACCTTGAAAATAGTGAAAGGAACAAAGTCCAGTGGGCGACATGAGGGACAAATGGGCATTAAGGACAAAATCTAACAACTCTGATGGATACCAGCACCAGAAAACACCCCACCAGTACTGCTGAAGCTTATGCATGTAAAGATGACTTTGGTTTTCCCTGGTGGCTCAGGCGGTAAAGAATCTGCCTGCAATGTGGGAGACCTGGGCTCAATCCCTGGGTTGGGAAGATCTCCTAGAGAAGGGAAAGGCTGCCCACTCCAGTGTTCTGGCCTGGAGAACTCCATGGACTGTATGGTCCACGGGGTCACAAAGAGTCACGACTGAGCGACTATCACTAACTTCACTTAGTTCACCAGTATGATCACCAGTAGGTGGGGTAGTGTTGCAGGTGTGTCAAGCAGTTCCTTTTTGCTTTTTATTAAAGAAGTCAAGGAAATTTCTTAGGGAAATAAAGAACAGACTTATTGGCCTAGAAAGAAGTGCAAATTTCTTTACCCATCCACAAATAAGCATGGCATTGTGGCTACAGGGACAAGGCAAAGAGAGGAGTCTGGCTTTGCATGGTGGCTGGCCTCGATTTTAAGAGGAGGCAATAACTTCTCTGTTCTGCTTAGCACCACTACAAGGCTAAACGCCATAAAGTGCTGGAGGAATTCAGAAGAAATGCTCAGTTTGAGTTGGAATATCGGGAAAGGTTTTGTGGAAGATTTTAAGAAAGGATCTTGATAGGTAAGATAGGATCAAAGCATTCCTGAGGGTAGTGCTCTGAACCTGGGCAGGCTCGAAAGAACACAGCCCCCCAGGACAGTTAATAATCCACTTTCCACAAGGAAATCTTGGAAAGGCAACGTGAGGCCAGACTTAAGAAAGTGAAGACGGTCTAAAAGCTAAAATCCGCAGTGCACTTAATCCATTAGCAACTGGGAGCCCACTGGGAAGGGTGTGCCCTTGTCTGAGCTTTCAACCTGCAGGCAAAGTAGTTGCTTAAAATTTCTGTTTATCCCCTGGGCATCAGATAGTTTCTTGGCCCCTGAGAGCAGAATGTTTTCAGATTCTACTCAGCAATTAGGTACGGTTTTGGGGAGACCTGCCCTAAAATGGCTGCTTACAGGCAACACACCAGTCCTTAAGACTGATGCCCCAAGTACACGGAAGTTACTCCTGGGGTGAAGAAATTCCAGGGCTGCAATCCGTGTGTCAGCACCCCGCCTGAATCCCAGCACTGCGTGGACACTACCAAACAGCAGCAGCAGCTGTGCCACAAGAGGTGATGCAAGCCCACCTCTTAGTAAACAGTCGTAAACAGACCCCACAGCCCCTTCACTTCAGGGAGAACCGGTCAGTCCAGTGCTCGCTTGATTCAAGCGGGGAGCCTATACATCCTTCCTCTAAGGTGTCTCCTCCCTCCGTGGGGGGAAACACCAGGTTAAGCTAGCAAAGCACTCTGCAGGCCTCCTGTTGCTCCTCCGACACCTGAAGCTCCCTAAATGAAATTCGCCTAGTCCGTTTCCTAATCGCCTGCGTAGCGGCGCCGGAAACTGAGGGGAAACGTATCTATTCCATTAAAAACTGAAGGCTTGACCAAAAACCTCAAACATAGAATGGCACCA
Organism: Cervus canadensis; assembly: GCF_019320065.1. Classification (NCBI taxonomy): domain Eukaryota; kingdom Metazoa; phylum Chordata; class Mammalia; order Artiodactyla; family Cervidae; genus Cervus; species Cervus canadensis. Next base: position 1,100,910 of record NC_057398.1, read on the forward strand.
ATGAGAGATTTCTGAGGGAATGAAATTTCCTTTTTCCCCGAAGTACTTTAGATTTCGCTCACACTGCAGCATTTAGGGCCACCTTAAACACAGGCCAACCGTCCACCAGCCTCCCCTTCCCCGCCGCCAAGGTGGGGGCACTGTCACGGTCTAGTAACCGCGGGTCTCCTCGGGCTATCGAAGGCAGGGGCTCCCCGCCGGACGCCGGCTCCGAGCCTCAGGCCCGCAGCCCCTCGGCGCTCGCCTCGCGCGGCCTTGGGGACCAGGCTCAGCTCCGGCCTGGCGGGCCCGAGCCGGAGCCTGAAGCCCGACGTCTCACCCTGGCGACTGGGGGGCACGGCCGCCACCGCGGCTGTTGACAGCTGGGGACGCGACTCGCACGGGAGGGGCCGGGAACGTGGACAGCCGACGCGCTGAGGCTGGAGGAGCGGCCGGCCCCGGTCGGGGGTCCGGGGACCCTGAGGACGCCTGGGCGGTCCAGCCCCACGGCAGCTGCCTCAGGCCCGCGCCGAGACTCCCGTGGGTAGCCCGCCCTCTGGCCGATCCCCGCCCTCCGGCCTGCTCGCCGCCGAGCCCAGGGGAACTTACGGCGGGCGGAGGGCTGTGCTGGGGACCGCGGCGCCGGCGCTACATCCCGCGTCGCTGGAGGCGGCCTGCGGCCGAGCGGCCCGGATCTTCTGCGCCCTCCCCGGGCCGGAAGGGGCGCGCAACCGCAGGGCGTCACCTACGCGAGAGCGTCACGTCCTCTCAGACGCGCGGTTCCCCGGCTCTCGCGAAGCCCAATCACAAGCCGGCCCCTTGGTCCCGCCCCGAGGACGGCCCCGCCCCTCCACCTGACCGCCCTCTCCAGCCCGGTGATCTTTTTGTTGTTGTTCAGCCGCTAAATCGTGTACTCACCCTGAGACCCCATGGACTGCAGCACCCCCAGACTCCACTGTCCGGCAGTCTTTCCGCAGTCTCGACCACAGGCCAGCCCCCTCGGCCCCGCCTCCCCCTCGTGGGCCCCGCCCCTCCCGGCAGCCCCGCCCCTCCGCCCAAGACGGCGCCTCAAGTCCCAATCGCAGGTCCGCTCCCCTCGGCCCCGCCTCCCGCGCGCGGGCCCCGCCCCCTCACTCTGCTCCAATCGTATACCTTCCCTCGCAAAGCCTCGCGGGAACCACACCCCCAAGTTGCTAACCTGTGCTCCTGTCGAGGAAGGAATTTCTGGGAATTAGACTGAAACTTGGGAAGGAATGCTGAATTTCCTACCCCGCACCTGTACTCTAGGCTGGGCACTTCTTAATCCCTCTTCTTCAACCTCATGGCCCCTCCTTCCTTTCTGCAAATATTTACTGAGCACCCCACGCGTGTGAGGCAGGAGGCCAGCAGGTTCCTGGTCAGGAATAGCGGGGCGGCGTTGACTGGCCTTTCTCTCGGACTCCCTGCTCTGGCCCGGGCTCCGGCTGAGGCTGGATGGGGACCACAGGGTGCTGCAGCCACTGTCTGGGGGCGTGACACTTCATTTGTCACAAGGCTGGTAAGTGACCAGTCTATTCAAGATGCAGAGAGAGGGTGGTTTATTATAATCCCGATGCTTCAGGGTCTTTTCCAATGAGAAGAGCCGACTCAATGGACGTGAGTTTGAGCAAGCTGTGATGGACAGGGAAGCCTATCGTGCTACAGTCCATGGGGTAGCAAAGAGTTGGACAAGACCGAGCGGCTGAACTGAGTTGAACGGATGCTTCAGGGCAGTGGGAAGAATTCTACTGGTGCTGGTTAAAACTGTAGGCTCTGAAATCACATAGACCCAGGCCTCCATCGCTGGCTAGCCTCTGACCTTGAGCACGTTTTTGAACCCTCCATGGCAAGTACCTCGTCTGAAAAATAGGAATAAAACAATGCTCTTTCATGGGCTCTCTGTCAGGACTGAGATAATTTATGCAGGTTTTTGGTTTGATGCTTGGCAAATCATAAATGCTTCACAAATCTTAGCTATCATGTGCTGCCCACTGTATAAAACCCTCAGAAATGGGTGCTGTCCACAGGAGTTTGCTCTCAGCTCGGCATTAAAGGCTCTCACCTGCTCTCAGGCCTCATCTGCCTCCACTTGCCCTCTGGCATTTGGGCCTCAATGAAGTTGCCGAGTTCTCCAAAATGAACTTCTCTTCCGTCCTTCAGGCTTTTGTACACGCCGATCCTTCTGTTAGATCACCCACCCCGTCATTCTCTGCCAAAAGATCCAAGCAACTTACAATGCCCAATTCTGGTTTTGGCTTTGAATCAAGACAATCCTAGGTTCATACTCAGGCTCTGCCAGCCACTGACCAGCTATGTGACTTCCTACATATTCTGAATCCCAGACTCAGGATTATCATAAGGATTCAATCACACCATGATCATGATCAAATCCCTTATACGGTGGAAGTGACAAATAGATTCAAGGGATTAGAGCTGATAGAGTGCCTGAAAAACTGTGGACAGAGGTTCATTACATTGTACAGGAGGCAGTGATCAAGGCCATCCCCAAGAAAAAGAAATGCAAAAAGGCAAAATGGTTGTTGGAGGAGGCCCTACAAATAGCTGAGAAAAGAAGAGAAGCAAAAGCAGAGGAGAAAAGGAAAGATATGCCCATTTGAATGCAGAGTTCCAAAGAATAGCAAGAAGAGATAAAAAAAAGCCTTCCTCAGTGATCAGTGCAAAGAAATAGAGGGAAACAATAGAATGGGAAAGACTAGAGATCTCTTCAAGAAAACTTGAGATACCAACAGAACTTTTCATGCAACGATGGGCACAGTAAAGGACAGAAATGGTATGGACCTAACAGAAGCTGAAGGTATTAAGAAGAGGTGGCAAGAATACACAGAAGAACTATACAAAAAAGATCTTCAAGACCGAGATAATCACTATGGTGTGATCACTCATCTAGAGCCAGACATCCTGGAATGTGAAGTCAGTGGGCCTTAGGAAGCATCACTACAAACAAAGCTACTGGAGGTGATGGAATTCCAGTTGAGCTATTTCAAATCCTAAAACATGATGCTGTGAAAGTGCTGCACTCAATATGCAGGCAAATTTGGAAATCTCAGCAGTGGCCACAGGACTGGAAAAGGTCAGTTTTCATTCCAATCCCAAAGAAAGGCAATGCCAAAGAATGCTCAAACTACTGCACAATTGCACTCATCTCACATGCTAGCAAAGTAATGCTCAAAATTCTCCAAGCCAGGCTGCAACAGTATGTGAACTGTGAACTTCCAGATGTTCAGGCTGGATTTAGAAAAGGCAGAGGAACCAGAGATCAAATTGCCAACATCCATTGGATCATCGAAAAAGCACGAGAGTTCCAGAAAAACATCTACTTCTGCTTTATTGACTATGCCAAAGCCTTTGTGTGGATCACAACAAACTGTGGAAAATTCTTCAAGAGATGGGAATACCAGACCACCTGACCTGCCTCCTGAGAAATCTGCATGCAGGTCAAGAAGCAACAGTTAGAACTGGACATGGAAAAACAGACTGGTTCTAAATCGGGAAAGGAGTACATCAAGGCTGTGTATTGTCACTCTGCTTATTTAACTTATATGTAGAGTACATCGTGAGAAATGCTGGATTGGATGAAGCACAAGCTAGAATCAAGATTGCCAGGAGAAATATCAATAACCTCTGATATGCAGATGACACCATCCTTATGGCAGAAAGCAAAGAACTAAAGAGCCTCTTGATGAAAGTGAAAGAGGAGAGTGAAAAAGTTGGCTTTAAACTCAACAATCAGAAAACCAAGATCATGACATCTGGTCCCATCACTCCATGGCAAATAGATGGGGAAACAGTGACAGACTTTATTTTTGGGAGCTCCAAAATCACTGCAGATGGTGACTGCAGCCTTGAAATTAAAAGACACTTGCTCCTTGGAAGAAAAGTTATGACCAACATAGACAGCATATTAAAAAGCAGACATTACTTTGCCAACAAAGGTCCATCTAGTCAAGGCTATGGTTTTTCCAGTGGTCACGTATGGATGTGAGAGTTGAACTATAAAGAAAGCTGAGCGCCGAAGAATTGATGATTTTGAACTGTGGTGTTGGAGAAGACTCTTGAGAGTCCCTCGGATTGCAAGATCCAACCAGTCCATCCTAAAGAAAATCAGTCCTGAATATTCACTGGAAAGACTGATGCTGAAGCTGAAACTCTAATACTTTGGCTACCTGATGTGAAGAACTGACTCATTTGAAAAGACCCCGATGCTGGGAAAGACTAAAGCGGGAGAAGGGGATGACAGAGGATAAGTTGGATGGCATCACTGCCTCGATGGACATGAGTTTGAGTAAACTCTGGGAGTTGGTGATGGACAGGGAGGCCTGGTGTGCTGTAGTTCATGGGGTTGCAACGAGTCGGACACAACTGAGAGACTGAACATTTAGCACGATGCTTGCAATATGGCTGTTAACTAAAAAACGTTCTTCTCTTCCTCTCAGAATCTTTTCCAAACCCTTACCATCTGTACCTTGTATCTCTTCCATAGTGTTCACCGTGTTGTAGTTATTTATCACTGTCTTACTCTAGGCTATGAGTTGTTTGGGGTCTAAGAACAGTGAATCCTCAGGACCTAGCACAGTGCTTGGTACATGGAAGTCCTTAATGTTTGCATATTGAGTGGATAAGGCAGAAACCTGTGCAAGACAAGGAATGAGCTTCTGTGTGGGGAATTCTCTTTCCTGGGGTGCTTCACTCTCTGAGGCCAATAATCCTAAGCAAGATTTTCCTCTTTGGTGGTTAGGTGTCCAAGTGCTCACAGAGCCTGGTACATATACCTGCCAGCTGATCAAGACATGCCTGAAGGGACACCAGGAGCAATTCAGTACCGGCTCTACCCTGGGGAGGCCCACAGCCATTCTCTCTGCGGCCCCAGGAGAAGTCATACACAGTTCCATGCAGAAAAACAATGCCAACCTTCCTCCTGTCCGGATGCATTGTTCTGTGCCAGTGTGACTAACAGAGGATCTGAAGAGGGAGGGACCTTGCTGTGATGCCAAGAGGGAGTGGACTGGGCCCGGCTGCTGGAGCAGGAAAACGGTGACCTGTAAGGATAGATGGGCCCAGGGAGCTCCGTCCAGGCACCAACCAGTCTGGCCAGGGCTGGTGATGTCAGGTTACTTTTTAAAGGACCAAGGCTTCTCTTCCAAATAGAAAGACAATACTTTGACTTATGTGCCAGGTACCCTGAAGGATAAATGCAGTGAAGGGCCAAGAGAAGGAAGGAGAGCAGGAGTGGCCAAACCAGGGACCACTGTGAGGGTACCTGGGCTCCAAAAGCTTCCCTCTCTCTTATATTCTCCTTCACCCTCCTGAGAATTCTCCAGGGAGACCCTGCGCTTCTGGCTTTGCTGAGACAGCTGCTGAGAGGAGTGTGGACTTTGGGGACAGCTCACGTTTCAGCCAGGGCACAACCACTCCGAGGTTCAATGGAAGACCTGAAGAAAATTCTATGCTGGGAAACACTTCCTCCTCACATTCTCAGCATGAAAAGCCTTGGAAAAAAGGACCCTAGACACAACGGCCTCTTAGGTGAACCCCAGGGCCTGAGCCCCGTTTATTTGCATAAGCCAGTGGTTTCTGCCGCAGTAGCAGTCTCAGACTGGGGGGAGCCCCCTCCCTCCAGCCTCAGGAGGTCCAGAGCTAGACAGACACAAAACACAGTTCAGATTCCCTTCTTTGAGGCCTGAGGAGACCATTTCCTCTCTTCCTGTTGTCTCTAAAAAATAAGGTCTGTAAGTCTGCACCCCCACCCCCATACACAGTCTGCTATGGGTTAAGCACCAAATATTACATGAAACACATTAAACGGGTTATTCTTTCATCACAGATACAAAAACGACTGTGATGCCATCAAGGAACTAGCCAGTCTTGGAACAAGTGTGCAAGCTTCCTTCTCTCTGACTCATGGAAGAGTCTGCTCCAGCAGCCTGACCTGCATGTCATCACAGGGAGATTGGGGGCCTTCCAGGGGAAGACTTGGCCTTGGCCCTTTTCCATGGCTATAGGGATGTTGTTCCTGCAGGGACCATCCAGACCTGAGCTCTGAGTAAGGCAAATAGGCTGATACTGTTGGGAAGGGCGTCTAGGGCTTATGGCCTTTGGGTGCTGACTGGGGGCAGAGGCCAGCCACAGGGCCAGGGGAGTGCGGGGAGGCTCAGTAGGTGAAGCGCATCTTTGGCGAGTAGCCCAGTTTGTCCAGGTTGGGGTGGCAGGCCAGCTGCACCATCGGGGGTGGCCCACAGAGCAGCAGCAGCACGTCCTCCCCGGGAGCGGGCAGGTGCTCCCGGATCATGTCCGCGGAGACGAAGCCCTTGCTGTAGGCCCAACCTGCATGGGGAGAGGAGAGCACACCTTCCAGAGCCGCGCTGGCCGCGGGGGGCAGTGTGGGCGGGGGGAGGGTGCTCCGGCTCGGCTCCCGAGAAGGCCTCCAGCTGCAGCAGCACCCACTGGTCAGCGGGACAGCCAGCCCTGCCACCCCCGGTCACGCAGGGAAGGGTCCAGGGGACCGCTGTGTCTGTGCATTCGGAGGCTGGCAACGGCAGCGGCTTTCCCTGAGACCAGAACCCACGGAAGGGGGAGCCCTGATCTGGGATGGGGACGGTACCTTCTGGGGGGTGATCCAGAGTGAACCAGAGCTTAAAGCGGTTGGGGTGTCGGGCCTGCAGCTCCTCCAAGTCCTCTCGTAAGATTATGTCCTTTTCAGTCTGAAACGAAGAGGAGAAGCAAAGTCTTTAGGAACCTTCTCAGATTCCAAAACATAAAAAGTTCACTGCTATAACAACTTTCCAACCAGGAAAGAAAAAGAAAGCAGAAGTTCAAGGGTATAAGCAAGGCTTTGAGGGAATTAGGATAAGGGGAACGGGAAGGAGCCTTTATTGACACAATAAAAGGAATGAAGATGGACTGTGTAACAGGAAACTCAAGGAGTAAGTCTCTACACTCTGTAAATGTTTTCTCTTTCTCTTCCCTCAGGGGCCAGGGGAGGAATCTGGCTCAGTGCTCTGTCCGGCTTACTGTGGGGAGGGCCCTCTACGCGCAGCGGGGCCCTGGGCAGAGGCTGGGCCAGTCTACCCACCAGGACCACCATCCCCACACAGTAACTATGAAATCCCAGGACTGAGAAAAGCGAAGCAACCTGGTTGGCAAACAGCAGAAAGCAGTGGGTAGGATCTTCGGGGTCTTTCAGGATGGCCCGGATCAGCTGCAGCATCGGAGTGATTCCTGTACAGGCACAGATGCCCCACGGTGAGACGTGAGGCCACACTTCCCATTCCTGCCTGGGAGCTGCCCAACCCAGTCAGCTTAATTCTACTCACTCAGCCCTCCACTCTGCTTTCCTTCATGTCCTAATTCTCTGGGCTTCTCCTGTGACTTCACAGCACCGACATTTCTGGGCGGACGTGCCCTTTATCCCAAACTCACTAACTGTCCTATCTGGTGGGTGACTTGGGGTCAGGTGCTCAGTGTTCACATAAGTTCATGTTGTTGAAAACAAAGATAAGTCAAAGTGAAAGTCGCTCAGTCGTGTCCGACTCTTTTCGACTCCATGGGCTATAGTCCACGGAATTCTCCAGGCCAGAATACTGGAGTGGGTAGCCTTTCTCTTCTCCGGGGGATCTTCCCAACCCAGGGATTGAACCCAGGTCTCCCACACTGCAGGCGCATTCTTTACCAGCTGAGCCACAAGGGAAGCCCTCATGTTGAAATCTTCTAAAGAACCAATCCAGGACTCTGCTGAAGTCCGCTGGAGAGTAGGGCTCGATATCCCAGATGACTGCAAGCACCTACTGACTCAGTGATGAGGGGCCTAGAGCCTTGGACTTGCAGGTTAAGTGCCTGAGCTTTGGAACTAGGCAGAGCTGCACATTGGCCCTGCCTCCGGCCATGTGGAAAGCCTTCAACCTGTCCAAACTTCCGATTTCTCCTCCCTAAAAAGGGAAGGCTCATACCTACATCACAGATACATACAAAGAGACTAGCACAGTGTCTGACACAGGTAGATGTCCAATGCTAGTTTTCGTTCTTCTCCACTGTCCTATTTCTAGCTGCTTCTCTGTTCTCACCCAAAATTTATTAGATTCATTCAATTTGAGGTCTTGGGAGAGCCCACCTGATCTTTCTCTCATAATGTCAGTTAAAAATAAATTTTTGGGGGGGCTTCTACCTGATTATGATTTTGTTTTGCAGCACCCGGGGAGCTCTAGGCATTGCTGGGACCCCCCAGTGTGGCCATGATTACCAAACTTTCTGAGGGGCACCTGGAGCTGTCATGGCCACGGTCACAATGGAGGGAGGGAAGGGGCAGCCCTGGGGCCATGCACCTGTGCCTCCGGCAATCATTCCCAGGTTCCTAGCCATGCGTGCTTCTGGTGGAGCCTTTTTGTTGGGCTGGATGTTAAATTTCCCTGAGAAGTCAAGTGGAGAGATGGGAGAAAGAACAAAGTCAATTCAGCGAAGTAAGGAAACAAATGCAGAGTCGAAAACACGGCCCAGGCCATTTGAGCAGCTGCCGTGCAATCGGATCCTGGGGTGTGGGTGTTGGGCCAGCCCTGACAAGACACTTGCAGGACAATGGGGCCAGGACTGTCTGTCCCATATGATGAGCCACAGTGAGTCAATAGCTGCCTCCTGCAGAGAGTCACTCCCTGGCGAGGGCGACAGGCATGGGGCCAGGTGTGAATCTACCTCCCCAGTGGCACAGAGCAGTGCCCACGCTGCCTAATGCACCCACTGTTCCCTTGGGAAGGGCGAACGGCACTGTCATCTCTGGCTCTCTGCAGCGTGGCCTGAGGGTGAGTCTCTGAGGGAGAGCGGGAGCAGCACGAGATTGTGTTAGTCATCCCCATGGCTGTCATGGCTGCTGAACTGTGTGGGTTCGGAACTGACCTCGGGCACACGGGGCTGCGGAAGACGGCTCTGTCTAACACCGGGGCTGTGTTCACAGGCGGGGCAGGTGGCCCTCACCCATGTGCATGCACACACAGAGCCACACTCCACAGAGAAATCCGCGGGCACAAGAGTCATGGGGGCAGGCTGTTACCTTTTCCGGCGTAAGTGAGCAGCCCACTTGGCCCTCGAAACTCCACCACATCCCCAATCTTCAGGCTATCCAGGTACTGAGACATCTTCCCCCCCTCAGGAAATTTGGGGTGCACACCCTTCAGATAGACCTGATAAGACAGAACGGCTTCTGAGTTCCCCGGTGACAGAACCTTCCTGAAGCTGGGCAGGGATGACACCAGGGCTCTGTCTTCACGTCCACAAAGGACACGCACCTCCTCCTATCCAACACATCTTGGAAGTTTCTACAAAGCTCAGAGGGAGGAGGATAAGGGCTCCGGGGGTTCCTTCCGACCCTCTTACCTTGATGACAAGATCCACGTAGCCCTGGTCCTCATCGCTGGTGACGGGAGTGTACGGCCTGATGACCAGGCTGCCGTCGATCCGGGCAGAGAGGTAGACATGTTTGCCTGGGGGCCACGTGCAGAGCTACATGTGGACCGGCTGCACTTGGGCTACCTTTCAAAACACTCTGGGGGGTCTGAGAGGAGAAAAGCATCTTGCTCCCTACTGGGGTCCCCGTGAGCTACCAGGCAGGGAGGATTCAACCCTTTGAGGCCCCAGCTGGATGCCTCAAAAGCTGCCCTCTGCAGAAACTCTTATCAGCGACTGCCAGGACCTTAGTGGAGAGCTGAGGGTCTGGGAAATGGGGAGAAGGGCAGAGTTTGCTCAGGAGCGGTATCTGCTGAAATCCTGCAGAAAGGAGGGGGGAGTGTTGAGTGCTGGAGATGTCTGGGGGCACCGAAGCCACGCCCAGAGTGGCCCAAGGCACCTCACAGCCTGGAGGGTCTGCATCCTGGTGGGGAAAAGGGGACAGAGTGCGAAGGCACCAGAAGGTAGGAGTGCGGTGCAGGAGACCCCAGGAGGGGAGCCACCCTGTCAGGATACCAGGGAAAGGAGTCCACACCACCCTTCTTACCCACAGGCAGCCCCAGAACGTGGTGAGCCGTGGGCAGGGCAAAGCGGAACCTCTTGGTGTTGTGGTTCACGGTCTGGAGGACAGATGACAAGCGTCTCACCAGGCAGGTCTGGTGTGGCCAAGGGCACTCCAGCCACGGTGGCGCAGAGCTCCGTCCCCGCGCCTAGTCCACAACTCACCGTCTTGTCTAGCAGTCGCAGCCGGTACTTCTCGTTGGGGTCCAGGAGCGTGACCGGCGGCCGGCGGGACCTCCGCACTAGGTAGGCGCCCAGAGCCACGCCGAGCAGTGTCAGCAGCCCCACGCCCAGGGAGGCCAGCAGGACCGGGCTCTGCAGGCAGAGAGGGCAGTGACCACCGCGCTGGGGAAGAGTCCAGCGCGCGGGCAGGGGCGGGCGCCGGTGACCTGTGCCCCGGGAGGGCTAGCCCGGACTCCGGCTCAGGGGCCAGCCGAGGCCCGGGGGCAGCCTGGGTGGAGCCCCCAGCCCGAGCGTGCGGCACCGGGACACCGGCATCCGGGGCGGACGTGAAGCCCTGCCGGGCGGGGCCGGCGGCGACAGCCCCTGGTCCGGACCTGAGAGCCTGGTCCCCGAGGGGGCGGAGTCCCCCAGCTCGGGGGTACGGAGCGAGGGTCTTACCGGCTGCAGCCCCATGGCGAGAACCGCGGGGCCCCCCGCGCAGCCGGCCGCCGGATCCCACAATGCGCCGCGGGAAGGGAGGGGGCGGTGGGGTTGGGGGGTGGGGTGGGCGGGGCCCGAGGGGGCGGGGCCTATGTTGAGAGGCCCGGGGCGGGGCGGATGGGCGTGGCCACCGGCGCCCCACCCCTTTCCCTCAGACCCGGAGCCCTACCCGGAGGAACTGCCGCTCCAGCCCCTCCTCCCCCAGCCTTCGGTCCGTGGCCCCTGGGACCGCTCCGGCTCCAACAGGCAGAGTCCTGTCAAACGTAGACACACGCCCCGCGAGAGCTGGAAATCTCAAGCGTGCAGACGCTCAGCGAGAGGCAGGCTGAGTAAAGCTGGAGGGCCCGCCGGTGACTAACGGTCGTGCAGTCTCCTTGGTTTCTCAACAGGCAGAATTTCGACCAGAGGATCCACAGCCTGGCCGAACCTCCTCAGGGATGACAGGGGCAGCTTCGTCGTCTGCGTCCGTGACTGGTTTTGCTCGCAAGGCCAGGCCCCCCGGCCACCAGGCCCATTTAGGAGCTCACTTTGGGTCCAGGTCAAGATTCTCCGGGTGGCTCAGTGGTCAAGAACCGCCTGCTAGCGCGGGAGATGCGGGAGATGCGGGTTCCGTCCCTGGGCCCGGAGGATGCCCCGCAGGAGGAGATGGCAACCCACTCCAGTATTTTTGCCTGGAAAATTCCATGGACAGAGGAGCCTGGTGGACTGCAGTCCATGGGGCCACAGAAGAGTCGGACGGGACTGAACACAAGCTTCTTACCGGGATCTGGGTTCTCCTGCCTCCAGGGCTGAAGACCTGGCTTTGGGGGTAGACTAAACTGAATCAGAACCTGGACAACTTACTCAACCCCTCTGTGATTCCTGTCTACAGATGGATGTGTGCTATTGTCTGTCTAGTTCATAGGTTGATGTGAGACCTGAGTGAGGCGTGTAATGTACTTAGCATGTGGCCTGTCACAGAGCAAAGCTCTCAACAGGCGTCAGCTGCTGCAGTGACTCAGCAGACAGTACTGATGCTCGGTTAGGGATTGCAGCTGAGCTCTGCTGGCAGGAGAAGCCTGGGGCAGGAGGAGTCAGACACAGATGCTGAGAGCCTGGAGCGCACATTGGCCAGGATGGCCGTCCTCTCTAATACGCAGTTCCCAAATGGAATGGCATTTGCCCTGGATTTCTCCTGAGGCTTGATTCCTTGGCTTGTAGATGCCCATCTTCTCACTGTATCTTCACATGGTCTTTCCTCTGTGTGGGTCTGAGTTGGCATCCTTTCTCTGTTTGGTCAGACAGTAAATATTTTGGTGGCATACAGTCTGTGTAGCAACTCTTCTAGTTTGCTGCTGTAGCATGAAAGCAGCCACAGATAATACATAAATGAATGAAAGTAACTACTTTCTAGTGAAATTTTATTTACAAAAACAGATAGTGGATCCTCATCCAGCATTACCAGAACCCCTCAGATGAACTGATACTCAACCCCTTCCAGACCCCACAGAAAAGCAGTCAGAGGCCTGTTCTAGTGGAGGGGGGCGGGGTGGCAGCCAGACTCTCCAGTTTGGAGCTGGACACAGAGAGACACTCCCAAGTGACCCAAAGGACACCAGCTCAGGTGATGAGCACCGACCTCTAGGCTCCCCACGAGATAAGTCACCCAATTCCTGCCCACCCCCCACCATCCAGCCCCTCAGAATGGCCTTCACTAGACTGGACAATGGGTGGTGAAGCTCCAGGCTCAGAAGAGCTCCCTAACTCCATCCTCCTGAGATGAGCTCCCTTCTCCGTCAAAGTCCTCATACCTTCAGTGACTCTGAAGGACACTGATTGTCTCTGTGTCCCATTGATTTTCCTCTTATGTGACTCTGCTGGGCTTCTCCTTTGAGCAAAGTGACTGGTGGGAGAAGCTTCTATAGTTGGTAAGACTTGGCTATCAGCCTCAAATGACGTGGGGGTGACTGCTGGTTTTGCGGTCCTTTAGGAATTTGTATTAATGGTATCATACAGTATGTGGTCTTTTGTATCTAACTTCTGTTTTGCATTGTGTTTGTGAGATTTATCTGTATTGTTGTGATCATAGTTTATTCATTTTCATTGCTGATTAGTGTTCCGTTGTATGATTAGATCAAATTTATCAATAAATACCTGTTCTACTACTGATGTTCATTTGGGTGGCCTCCAGTTTGGGGCCGTTACAAATGATGCTCCTATGTACATTGTCCTCCATGTCTTCTGGGGCACAGGCACTTGGATTTCTGTTGAGTGTGTACCTAGGAATGGAATTGCCCCATCGGTAGGTGCACGGTGTTAGATGCAGTGGATTCTGCAAACAGTTTTCTAAAGCAGTTGTGGTGGTTTGCCCTTCCACTAGTAGAGACGAGAATTCTTGCTACTCTACATCGGAGGCTGAGAAACACTTTGTCTAAAGGGCCAGACAGTAAATGTTCTAGATTTTGAGTATCCGTCACTGCTATTCAACTTGGCTTTGCAGCAGTGTGTAGAAAAGTGATTATGTAGAAAACAGTGTGTAGAAAAGTGATTATGGCCGTGCTCCGATACAGCTGTATTGGTGAAGCAGTCCATGGGCTGTGTTTCGTCCACAAACAAAGGGTTGGCTGTAGTTTACCAACCCTTGTTCTACATTCTTTCCAACGTGAGGTACTTCTTAACTTCAGGCATTTTGATGTTTATTTGCAGTTCTTCGAGGAAAAGTGAGAGGACCTCCTTGTGAAACCCTTCCTCATTTGCAGGGTTCCTTGTTGAGGCTTTCAGCTCATGGGGTTGCCTGTCTTTTTCTCATTGATTTCTACTAGTTCTTTATATATTTCTGGGTGGATATTCTTCATCTGTTACAGGTTAACAATATTCCCACTGTGTAGCTTGCCTTTTCTCCTTATGATGCTTCTTCATATGCTGTTAAATTTGGCCAATATTGAAGACATCCTTCCTTATATTTTCATTGTTTTTTTGTTTCTTCTATTTTTACTAAATTCTTATGATGGATGCTTACCTTTTAAATTTTTAGTCTTGTTTATTTTATTTATTAGTCTCATGTATTTTCACTTAAGACTGTAAATTTCCTTCTGGAACAGGATTAACTGCATGACCCAAGTTTTCCTATTAGTAATTCCATTATGATTCAGCTCTAAATATATTAGCTTCCATAATGATTTTTCTTTAGTTTATGAATTATTTAGAAATATGTGTTTATTTTAAAAATACGGGTTTAAAAACCTTTCTTTTGGTCATTAATTTAGAAACCAGATGGGTTAGAAGCTAATTGTGTTGCCAGAGACCTTGGAGTGTCTTTTCAGTTCTTTGGGACTTGCTGAGCTGCTGCCTGGTCAGTTTTAATGCATGTTCCTAGTTTTTGTGTTGAATGTGTAGTTCTTGGTATTGTGGCTTAGTTGATTGTCTCCCATATCTTGAAACCCTGGGTGATCCTGTCCTTTGCTCATTGCTTGCACCCCACTCCACCTACTATCACAGACATTGAATTTCCTCAGGGCGAAACCAGCTTAAGTCGTTTACCTATCTGGAGTCCCATTTTTGTTTAATTATTTGGTCTCTGAGAATTTCATGTATTGTTTTCATCCCAGTAATCACCAGCTCAATGGACATGAGTTTGAGCAAGCTCCGGGAGTTGGTGATGGACAGGGAGGTCTGTTGTGCTGCAGTCTGTGGGGTCACAAAGAGTCAGACGCGACTGAGCGACTGAACTGGACTGAATACACAGAGCAGCAACTTTTAGGTGTTATGTGTGGTGTATCTAGTCGTTTTATTTTGTTTAGAAAGTTTATGTGTTTGTTCATTTTTGGCTGTGCTGGGTCTCGCTGCGTTCAGGCTTTCTCTGGTTGCAGCGGGCAGGGGCTCTTCTAGCTGAGGTGCCTCTCGTGGCGGTGCTTCTCTCGATGGGGAGCACAGGCTCCAGGAGTGGCGGTGCATGGGCTGAGTAGCCCCTAGGCATGTGAGGTCTTCCCGGACCACAGATCAAACCTGTGTCCCCTGATTTTTAACCACTGGATCACCAGGGTAGCCCGGTTTAATATAAGGGTTCATAGTCAGGCAAACTGCCAGTAGCAAAATCTTCGGTAGTTTCTTTATTTGTGATTACACTGAATAGAAACATATAGATATTTTTGCATAAATTAATAAATTCTGTATTGAAAATATTGTAATGAAGCCTGAGTATTTTCGTTTAATGGTTGTGTCTTGAAGATCTTTTCAAGTCATACTTAAAAGTTTTTTTTTATAATAGCAATCAGGTAATTTGAAACTTCTTATTTCAGATAACTAGAAAAGCTGAACAAAATACACATAGCAGCTGATCGAAAGCAACAGCAAGATATCAAGGTAAGGAAGAATTATCAGGCTAATGCCAAAAGGGTTTCTGTCAGCTGAAAAAAGCCTTATCAAAATTATAAATGGAAATTCACGCAAAGACTTTGCGTTCATTTTACTGGTCAACACATATTGCAAGGAACATGGTGTTTTTTTATCTTTTTTAGATGTATGGCTCACTGGTAAAGAATCTGCCTGCCAGTGCAGGAGATGCAGATTTGATCCCTGGTTCCGGAAGATCCCCTGGAGAAGGAAATGGCAACCCATTCCAGTATTCTTGCCTGGAGAGTCCCATGGACAGAAGAGCCTGGCGGGCCGCGGTCCACAGTTGCACAGAGTCGGACACAGCTGAGTGACTGAGCACGTACGCATGCATGGTCGTCCATGATGTTAGTTTTTAACGCAGTGGCTGAATAAATATCCCAGGGAGAGGCAACTAGTTATATCCAAACACTATTTTTTAAAAAAGTTAACTTCAGGAAAAATTTTGAAACCCCCTCAAACCCCTACAACACCCTTTCCTTTATGTTTTTATTGGACTTCATCAATTTCGTTCATCAAATGAAAGAGAACTGGCTCCTATGTTGCATTCAATTTTAATTATTGATTTTTGCATTAAGTTCTTTGTTGGTGTCACTCAAGTTTGGTTCATATTATTACTACTAACCCTGAGTCTGTACCCAGATATTTCCTGAATAGATACAGGCAGGAATGTGTAATTCTGACTCCTTATTTTTCCGATGGGAATAGAAAGATTTCTAAGTTACATATTGTGTCTTTCCTCTAGAAGGTTATAGCTGTTGGTTCAGCTATTCATAACTTTATGAGGCAGATAGGCGACATTTCAATGCTCTGGTGAAAGTAAACTGCCCTCTCCTTAGAAAAATGCACAAATGTAAACACAGTTCTAGCAGATTCATGAATACTTGAAGCGTCCATTCCTGAGTCCCAGCTAAGCAGACTTTCCTCCAGCAAGGTCTTAACCTTGACACTAGAGGCTTGGGTCTTCCTGTGGTGGACATGTGTACCCCCGGACCCCAGAACGCATCCCTTCAGATCCTAACCCTCAAGGGGATGGCAGTAGGAGGTGGAGCCTTTGGGAGGTGAATAGGGCTTGAGGGAGGGGTCCTTGTGAATAGGATTAGTGCCCTCCTAAAAGAAGTCAGAG
The DNA here is from genome assembly GCF_019320065.1 of Cervus canadensis. Lineage (NCBI taxonomy): Eukaryota > Metazoa > Chordata > Mammalia > Artiodactyla > Cervidae > Cervus > Cervus canadensis. Next base: position 1,117,075 of record NC_057398.1, read on the forward strand.
AGCCCCCTGCCCCCTTGGTGCACGTGTGAGGATGCAGCAGAAAGACAGCGTCTGTGAACCAGGAGGCGGGCCCTCCCCAGGCACTGAACCTGTCAGCACGTTGACCTTGGACTCCCAGCCTCCAGCACACGAGAAGTAAAGTTCTGTTGTTTATAACCCCTGGAATATAACAGCCTGAACTGACCAAGACAGGTGTGTGGACGTGAGCCACCACCAGCATGATCATGCTGCTGTCATGACCGTGGTGGAGTGACAGGTGCTTTCTGGAAAGGTCTTGGGCTGTTATAATTGTGTGTGGATGAGAACCAAGGCAGTTCCTGGTGCCTCCCTCCCTCTCTCTGGCCCCCGGAAGCCAGAGGATGTTGTCTCATTGGTGCCCCTCATTGGACTGTACCTCCTCTCTGAAGCAGCCCACAAAAATCAAGAGTTGGGGTGACAGAACCTCTCAGCTTGCCTGGGGCAGTCCTGGTTTATGTCTGCTATCCTGTGTAGTTTTACTGTTGCTTCCTTTCACTGTCACTCTCAAAAGTGTCCCAGGTAGGAGAACAAACTACATGGTTGCCCAGCTCAAGAGCAAACAGGCCTTGACCAATTTCTAGCTTTATTTCTTGCCAGCCGAGCCGATTCCATCCCCAAGCCCCACCCTTCCCGGTTTCCCGCGGTGCTGTCTACCCTTCCTCTTCCTCCTCATACTCCGTGGTCCAGACACTGATCTGCCTGATCAGAAGCCAGGACTCCTGGGCCTCTAGCACCAGCAGCCGGATGCAGCCCAGCGCCTCCAGGGAGTCTTCTTCATAAGACACCATCTGGTCCAGACGTCCTTCCACCACTGGGCCGAGCAGGGTGTAGCGAGCACAGCCCCCGAGGTCCTCCAGGGGCCCATAGCCCAGCTCCACACGCCCTTGCTGCAGCTGGTACTTGCTTTCCTTGTCAGAGCCCGTCAGCACCTCGATCCGGACGACCTTCTGGGGCTCCTCCAGGATCACCGTCAGGTGGTTGCCTCGGACGGGGCTGAGGGTGGCGAAGCTCTCCCGGTTCAGGGTGTAGGCGTACTGCGGGGTGTTGGTGGACAGCACCACCATGTCCGTGCGCACGCTGGCCGTGGGGTTGTCAGGCTCGCCAAAGACCTTCTCCTTGTCTGCAGGGAAGCAGGCGCTCTCCTGCCCGGAACGGTTGCCCACGTGGTAGAAGACTGAGGAGCCGAAGCGGATCGGTGTGTTCTGGGCCAGGAGAAGAGGGAACTCAGAGAGAAGCGAGTGCGTGGGGGTGTCCTTGGGGAAGACGAGGAGGAAGGAGGCCAGGCGGGGGAGGTCGCTGGAGCGGAACACCTTCCCCGCGAAGCTCAGGCTGGAGAACTCCAGGGTCACCCAAGGCAGCTCCTTCCAAGCAGACAGCGTCTGGTAGATGCTGGAAATGAACTTGGGCATGCAGCGCACCTGGTCGTCCAGCATCAGGAAGTATTCAGAGAGGTTGGCAGCGAAGTTCATGAGGAGGGCGTGGTCGGCCTTCTGTGCGGAGTACAAGGCCTCGCAGGGTGAGGGGCGGTCCTCGGGCCTCAGGGTGCCCAGGGGAGGGGGCCCGCCGAGCTGGCCCTGGACCACCAGCAGCTGCCGGGCCTCGATGTGTGTTCGGAAGAGGTCAGAGATGTTGGCCACCGTCTGGCTGAGCCGCTCAGGGTCGGAGTCCGACAGGGACACCAGCACCACGACACGGTCCAGCTCGGGGCCCGAGGACGCCTGGAACAGGGAGCGCAGGGTGTCCAGGAGGCGGCTCTCGTGGGGATGCAGCGCCGAGGAGACGCCCACCGTCAGCAGCTCTGAGGGCGGGGGGCGGCTGTTAGCACCTCCCGAGGGTGGGCAGGTCCCAGGTCTCCCCCCACGGCCGCCCTAAGGGCCGGGGCCCGAGAGGAGCGCCCACGTCCGTTCCCGGGGAGAGCTGACGGGCAGGAGAGGGATGCGGCTTGCTCTCCTCTCTGTTTGGAAAGGCTGTTGGCCGGGGCGGGGCGAGGGGTGTGGGGGGTGTCCTTTGAAGGATAAGGCTCCCTCCGATGGAGAAGGTTGCCAGGTCCAACGGGATGTTTGCTGGCCCTGACCTCAGAGTTATCCCAGTGGCTGTGTGTTTGCCAGACCTGGGTTGGAGGCTGTCCGGGAACCTGTGTAGACCCGCGGGGCCTGGCGGTGCGGAGCCCAGGGGTCGCTTTCACTGCCCCCTCCCCGTCTGGCTAGGCGCTCTCCTCACCTCCCCGCGGGCGCTGTCCTGCCTGCCCCCTCCCCGGGGCCTGTCCTGAGCGAGTTTCCCTGAGGGACCGTCCTTAAGAGGCTGCTCTGTGCTTCTCAGCATGTCACTCGTCCGGGGGCGGCAGGTACGGAGCAAAGACGCCCGCCCCGCACTCCACAGCCGGCCTAGCCTTGGAGCATCCTCCGTCCCGCCCGTAGCTGTGTCCTGGCCGCCCTGCTTCTCCTGGCCGGTCTGTGCCCCCGGCCTGCCGTCTCCCAGCCTCGCACCTACTCACTCTTTTTGTGGGGAGGGCCCCCGGCCAGGAGCTTGTACTTGGCGCGCTGGAGCCCCTGGGAGGTTTTCTGCATGTCCTTGAAGGCCTGCAGACGGTTCTTGATTTCAGGGCTGATTTGCTGTTGGTTGAGTTGCCACAGTATTTTCTTCTTTTCCTCCTGCTCAGAGTAAGATGAGCATCAGCCCCAGGCTTTCCCCTTCGAGCCAGGCCAGGCAAGCCCGGGATGTGGCCAACTGGTACCCCCCTCATCATGGGCACACACAGGGCTCTCTAAAAGGGGTAGGGGGGCCCCAGCTTGTGCAGAAGGCCGACGGGAAGGGCCTGGCTTATGCAGCATGGAGACTCACCTGCCTCCACCTGGCCTGTGTCTGACTCCTCCACCCTCTGGCTGGCAAAGGTCACCTAACTCGGCTCACCCGTGCTGGGCTCTGCGACAGACGCTGAAGGCTGGCGTCTGGGCCTGTGGTCGGCTCTGATTCACCCAGTTCCGACTGCATACACGTCTCCGAAGCACCTTCCTTCACCCGCCCCACGCCAAGCTCGGGCTGCTCTGAGGCCTTCTAGAACAGCGTGGGCTCTAGGACCGGGCGTGGCCCGGGCGGGACTCGGACTCCTCCAGGTGCAGCGGTGCCCGCTGCTGGGGGGTTCCTTCGGGGCTCAGGGATGTGGCCCCCGGGTGGCCCTCCCGGCGGGCAGGTCCTGGCAGCCCCTGCGCACGTGAATGCCCTTCCTTCCTCCTCGCCTTTACCCCGACTTTATGTCAAGGCTGGCTCAGCACTGATCCTATCTCTGACCCTCTCCTGATCCTTCCAGAGCTTTCTCCTTAGAGCGCGCACGGTGAGGATAGGGTGTCTGCGAAACTGGGAAAACTCCCCGCTGAAGGACCGGCCCGTGGTCGGAGCTCCCCCGGGGGGACTCACCACCAGTAAACTGTACATAAGATGCTCTTCAAGCCTCTCTTGGAGGAAGGAGCCCAGGAGGACCAGGGACACGACGACCATGAGGTACCTGCACAGGCAGCGGCGCCCGGAGCGCGGGCCTAGATCAGCTCTGCGGAGACAGGCAGGTGTGGGCCCGGCAAGCTCCGGCTCCCGCTTCCTTCCCGCCTCTCCCGGAGTCTCCCGGAGCCTTTCCGCCCTGCTGACCTGTCCCTGCTGATAGCCCTCGGGGAGACAGAGGCCAAGGGGGCTGGCCGTGTCCAGCCCCACCTTCCTCCCTTCCGTCAGGGCTTCCAGCTGAGACGGGAGTAGCGTCTGTTCTGTGTTCCCTCTTGGAGCGGCGACCCTGCCCGAAGGACGCATTGCCAAGAGGAGAGGCAGGGCCAGGTGTTAATCAGGCCTTCCCCAGACCTCAGGCTCAGCTGGCGTCTCCGCCCGGGTGTGACCGGCCAGTGACTGGGACTCCTCTGTCAGCTCTCACTGCCTTCTGAGTCTGCTCCTTCCTGGGATTGTGGTTGACAGATTACGAGGTTCTGAGTCAAGTCAGAGGGACTGAGGGAAGCTGGTTAGTACGCGTCTCTCTCCTGTCCCCTGCTGGTCAGAAGGGTGGAAACCTTAAGTGGCTGGAAATTCCTAATCATGTGACATCTTGACCGGGTTGAGAGTGTTATGTCCATGGAGATTTTTGTCTCATAGAAAAGGTGCTTTGAGGGTTTATCAGAGACTAGAGATTTCCCTGAGATCAAGGAGAAAACCCTTTAATGCTGCAGGATGGGGGCCCAGAGGGCTCTTCCAAGGTGGCCGGACCTGGGCATCCCTCCTGGGGGACCCTGTTTGACGACCCTTGTTCACCTTGAACGGGGGCTGCCCAGCACCCCATCCTCGAGGCAGGTACCTGCTTCTGGGTGAGGCCAGGGTCGAGTCTGCAAGCCAGCTTTCCAGGCTTTTGTCTCAAGCCCGGGAGTCTGGAAGTTAACTGTCAGTTTGAGTCAGTGGATGAAGGTGGGTATTGAAGAACCCCGTCCCCAACCGGAGAGCTCCCATCCTGCCCCCTGTCCCGGGCTGCCTGCGGGGTCTCTAAGCATCACAGGTTGGTCCCAAAGCTCCAATTCTTCCCCGGGCCCAGGACTACCCAGACCTCTGAAGTTCCCTTCTCTTCTCTCTCTCTGGCCTTTTTTGTTCCTAAGAATGTATTTCAGTTCTTTCTTCTCTCCCTCCCCAGCTTAAGGTGAACAGAATAATTACTTACATAAACTGCAAAATAATTACCACCATAAATTAACATTTGTCACCTCATACAGATACCAAAAAAGAAAAAAAAAGGAAAAGAATTTCCTTGTGATGAGAATTTTTAAGGTTTACTTTCTCAGCAGCCTTCAAATATACTCCACAGTAGCATTTACTATGGTCACCTTGCTGTCCATCACATTACCAGGACTCACTGATCTGATGCCTGCAAATTTGTACTTTTTGATCACCTTCCTCTAATGCAACCCCCCCACCCCCACCTCTGGTAGCCCCAAGTCTGATCTCTTCTGTGGCTGCTGTTTATTTATAGATTTCACAGACCACTGAGATCGTACAAAGTTTGTCTTCGTCTGTCTGACTTATTTCATTTAATATAGTGCTCTCAAGTTCTGTCCTGGTCACAGATGGCAGGATTCCCTTCTTTTCATGGCCAAATGGCATTCCTTTCTGCATGTCTCTGTGTATCTATCACATTTTCTTTATCCATAATAGTGCAGTTTTGACAAGTCTATCTACTTAAGAACTGTAGTCTTCTAACAGGACAGAACTTTTTGAACTAAGACTTTTCTCCCCTCCTCTCTTCCCCTCTTTGAATCATCTTCTAAGTTCCCCCCACCTTTTCTCCTCTGGGAGTCAAAAACCAAAAAAGCAAACAAACAAAAGCCATTAAAAGCTTTGTTCTGAAGTTAGGATGGTTAGAGAATCTCTAGAACATTTTTTTCCCCTGCATTAAAAAGTTATGTGTAGGGGCTTCCCTGGTGGTCCAGTGCTTAAGACTGTGCTTCCACTGCAGGGGGCCCAGGTTCGATCCCTGGTCGGGGAACTAAGATCCCACATGCCTCAAAGTGGCCAAAATAAATAAATAAAAATACTTAAAAATTTTAAATAGTTATGTATTACTTTGATGTTCAATGTATTTTTTTTTATGATCAGTGCTTTTTAAAATCCTGTTTAAGAAATATTGTATACTACAGAGTTGTGAAGATATTCTCTTATGATTCTTTCTAGAAGTTTTACAGTTTTGGTTTCCCCCTCCAGCTTTATTGAGTTATGGCTGACAAATAAAAATTGTATGTATTAAGTGTACAACTTGATGCTTTGATACAGATTTACACTGTGAAATAATTACTACAGTCACCTCACGTGGTTGCGGCTTCTCTCCTCGTCTCCTTTCTCTTCTCGTCTTTTGTTTATTCTCCTTTGCGGTGAAGGCCTTTAAGATCTGCTCTTTCAGCAAATTTCATGCATAAAACACAGCATTGGTGACCATGGCTACATTGCTGTGCTTTAGCTCCAAAGCTTATTCATCTTTGCTCCTTTTTATAAGACCTCCCCCCCTTCCCCTCTTCCAGGTTCTGGCAACCAACGTTTCTATCCTTTGCTTCTATGAGCTTCACTGTTTTAAATCCCACATATAAATGAGATCATGCAGTATTTGTCTCTGTGTCTGGCTTATTTCCCTTGGCCTGATGTCCTCAAAGTTCACCCATGTTGTCACAGATGGCAGCGTTTCCTCCTTTTTAAAGGCTGTGTAATACCCCCTTGAATGTTTATACACCACATTTTCTTTATCTGCTCCTCTCTCAGTAGACGTTTAGGGTGTTTCCTTTCTTAAATAATGCCGCAATGAACATGGGAGTGCAGGTATCTTTTTGCGATCCTGATTTCAGTTCCTTTGGATATACAAGTACCAAGAAATAGGATTGCTGAACCATAAGTTAGTTCTAGCTTTAATTTTTTGAGGCGTTCCCATAATGGCTGTAACAATTTATGTTCCCTCTAACAGAGTGCGAGGGCTCACTTTCCCCCAATCCCTGGCCGAGACTCAGCTTCATTTTTTTTTTTTAGTAAAAGCAATTCTAACGGAAGTGAGGTGATATCTCATTGTGGTTTTGGTTTGAATTTCCCTGATGACTAACAAGAGCTTCCCTGGTAGCTCAGTTGGTAAAGAATCTGCCTGAGACCCCAGATGACTAACGCAGGAAACCCCAGATGACTAATGATGTTGAGAATCTTTTCGTGTACCTGTTGGCCGTTCGCAATGTCTGCTTTTGAGAAATGTCTCTAAAGGTCCTGCCCATTTTTAATTGAGTTATTAATATTTTTTTTTTGCTGTGGAATTAAATGAATCCCTTATGTATTTTGGATATTAGCCCCTTACCAGATAAATATCCTGCAAATAAATACCTTCTGTTCAGGGGCTGCCGTCTCATTTGTTCGTGGTTTCCTTCACTGTGCAGAATATAGTGCTCGTTTTTAACTTTAGGTCTGTGTCCATCTCAAATTCATACTTGTGTATGGTGTGAGGTAGGGGTCGAGGTTCATTTCTTTGCATTGATACCCAGCTCTTTCAGTACCATTTTTGGAAAACAGTTTCCCCTGCCTTCTGAATTACCTTGGCATCTCGTCAAAATCCAGGCAGGGCATAAGCCTGCAGCTGTTTCCACTCTCGTGTGGTTCTGCTGATCTATTTTTACTGCACTCTGCGTAACCTCACGTCGTCCCCCTCCCCCAGCTCCGAGGTCACAATGCTGGTCTCCTGTGTGTTCAGGCAGGAACCCGTGTTCGGGTTCCAGTCCCGCTAGCTCTCCCACACATCCTGGGGCAGTGCCGCCTCTGTGACAAATCACAGGGGTTTCTACCCCTATTTAGGTTTCATCCCCTATTTCTTGGGGGTGGTTTTCTAACCTTGTGCCTAAGCTGTACCATTCTGTTGGAATAATTTGTTAGTTTTTCAGTTTCTGAGTCAGCTTTGTTGACGTATAACTCACAAACGGCTTTTGAGCTTCAGCAAATGTGAACGGTTGTGGCGCTGCGTCACCGTCGAGTTGGAGAGCGGTCCCTGAGAGCTGCTCTGTGCCCGGTGCGGTCCACGTCCACCTTCCCGGCCCACCCACCCCCGGGTCTGGAGGACCACTGCTACGGTTTCTATCACTATGGTTTGCCTTTTCTAGAATTTACCTATGTTTATCTTTCTATGATTTCTGATGAGCATTTCAGTTGTTTTAGCATTTGAATACAGTGAATAAAGCTGCTCCAGAAATTCACGGGCAAGTTTCTGGGTCAATAAGAGTGCGATGGCTGGTTTGTGTGGAAGGTGCAGGTTTAACTTCGTAAGAAACGGCTGGGCTGTTCTCCAGAGTGGCTGCACCACTGTGCATTCCCACCAGCTGCGTGCTCGGCCACACTTGAGACTTCAGTCCTTCAGTGTGAGCCATCCCGGCAGGGCTTTGTTGGTGTCTCATTGTGTTTTATCCCTTTTGTAAATTAAGACGTAATTTACTCACAGTAAAACCGCCTCGTTCTTGTAGCGTTCCCTAACTTTCACTGCACTTGTCCAGGCGCACAGTCACCACTGTGATTGAGCCGCGGCCTGGCAGGACACTCGTGTGTCCTTGGATCCAACCCGCTGCCTCACTTCCAGCCCCTGGCGACCGTGCAGCTGTTCTCTGCCCCCAGAGAGTCCCGGCAGTGGGGCCGTGCCGCTTGTCTCCGCCTGAGCCTGCCTCTTCCCCATTTGTGCTGCTGAGAATCACCCTGTCGCGCGCACCTCGGTGCCTCCTTCGTCTTCCCTGCCGAGTGATGCTCAGTGTGCATGGACCGCAGCGTCTTTGCAGTCACAGTTTGGTGGATGTTTGGACTGTTTCCAGGCTTTGGCAATCACAGATAAAGCCACTAAAGGCTTTCCCTTTCAGGTTTTTGTGTAATGTGTTTTTATTTCTCTCAGATAAACATCTGGGACTGCAATACTGTGTCATATGGTGTGTGGTTTAGATGACAAGAAACTGCTAAACTTTTTCTAAAGTGGCGCCTCATTTTAAACATCTACCGGCATTGTATGGGAGTTCCAGCTGCTCTTCAGCAATACCTGATTGTCAGTTTAAAAAATCAACCCTTCCCATAGGTATACACGTAGTATCTATTAGCAGCCATGGTTTATGGTGGACTGGCTAAATTTGTAGGTGTGCCTACTGAAATGCAGACGCAATGTCTCCGGGACCTCACTCACCAGTGGCTCCAAAAGACAGTGATGAGGGAACGTGCTGGGGGGACGTGTCAGGCCATCAGCTGGTCTAGGAGTGGGCTGCGGTTACACCCTTGCTGACCCGTGACCGCAGTGGAGACCTTGGCTGGCTGGTCAAGAGCCTGGAAGTGTGGGGACCATGTCCGGGCTAGAGGAACGTGATTGGATGACCGGGCCTGTGTGCGGATGTGGCAGGTTCACATCCACCAGGGAACACCTGTCATGGAGGGGGGGCTGGGGGACGAGGAGGGTGGGCGATGGAGGCCCCCATGGTGCCGGCACGGCGCACGTGTGAGCTGAGGGGCCACAGGGAGCCCCACGTGGACGATGACTCGTTAAGCTTGACTCTGCTCCTGTCGTTCTTGAATGTGCAGCCTGTGTGCAGGACCGCGTGCAGAGACACTTGCAAGCGTCCTGCCCCAGGAGACCAGCCAGACACCGCCCTGCTGACAAGCTGTTTTCTCGGGAACGGGCAGTCTCTCTGGGTCTGAGTTTGCTTTCCTGCCTGAGGTACCCAGGGAGCACCACTCTCTGAGCGTCGGGTCCACTGGCATAGGTGCCACAGGGCACAGCCCCAGACCAGGAGACCCGCCCCCAGCAAAGGAAGAAGGGGCGGGGCTTGTGCCACCTCCCGCACAGGCGCGTGGGGCGCCTCCGGGAGCTGACCACGTGCCGGGCTGCCTGCGGTGTGCATGCAGCCCGGTCAGAGGTGCGATCTGAGGGTGGGCCTTCCATTCACATTCTCGGTGCTGAGAATGACAGTCCCCCGCCCCGGCCCCAGCAGACAAGCAAACAGACCTCCAGCTGGTCTCCGACCCCATCGAGCTCAGAGAGCCGCGGTCTCAGAGGTGCCTTAGCTCCGCGACGCGGCCCTGCTCCTTTCTCTGCACGGTGCCGCCCCGCTGACCCCTTCTTACGTGGGCACAACAGCACCGCTCCGGTGGGCTGGACACAGTGCCCCAGAGTGGCCCAGCGCATTCAAAATGACCTGCCCCCCAGACCGGCCATAGACACGGGGGTCCGGAGACCAGGGGTGTGGTGTGCCTCCCCCAAGACCACTGCTCAGGAGACCCCGGCTGCCACCGTCAACCTTCTCCCGGACTTGTTCATCCTCCTCTCGGTGGACATCTTGCTGGGTGGCTCACGGAGAGATCAAATCCTTTCCAGCAAGAGCGGAATCACCTTCCCATCACAGGAGAAGAGAACAGACCCGTTCCCTGCCCCCTGCCGTCTTGCCTTCTCTGCCCGCTCGGCCTCATTAGGTCAGAAGAAGCTGCCCGCCTCCTGTCAGAAGCGAGACCTGGGCGTAAAGAAGCCAGCGGGCTGCCTGGAGCTACGGACAGCCTGGGTGCGCCAGGCGGGCTCTCCCGTTGGGGGCGCGCGCTCTGCAGGGCACGGAGTCAGCCGTGGTGGTGCTCAGGGCTCCCTCTGGCGGTGCTCGGGCTCAGTCGCCCTGCGGCCTAGTCCCCCAGCCACGGATCGAAGCCGTGTCCCCTGCTTCGGAAGGCGGATTCTCAGCCAAGAAGTCCCTGAGCTGCTTTAAAAAGCATCAGCAAAACAGAACAATCCCCCCGCCCCGCCCCTCAATACAGCAGGTGCCGGAGGTGTGCGGAGCCTTCCCCTCTTTCCTCCTGGAAGCAGGAGAGGACAGCTCTCCCCCACCCGACCCCCCTTGGAAGATGTCCTCCGTCTGCTGGAAGGAGCGTGATGTCGTTGCTGTCAGGGCAGAGAGTGGAGGAGAGATGTCCGCACACAGACTTTGTTCAGCAGCACGCTCATCCGTCGCCTCCCCACATCTGCGGTTCCTTCTCCACAATTGCCCCTCTTCGTTCAACCCGACAGAAAAGTGTTTAGGTTTCGCCGCCTCTCTGGGTCTTAATTTCCTGAGGCGGGCACCCTGGGTCACATAAAACCCGTGGGAAAATAAGTGTGACTGCTTCCCTCACGTGTACTTGCCCTGTGTCCATCTAGTTCCCAGGACCGGCTCTCACGACCTATGCTAGGACGTTTCCGAGCATAGCATGGCAGGAGTCCATTCCAGCTTGGCAGCCCTCGTGAATATTCAGAGCCCATCGGACTGGTTTCAGGGCTTTCCAGCTGGCTAGCGGTAAAGAACCCACCTGCCAATGCAGGAGACGTAAGAGATGTGCGTTCGATCCCTGGGTCGAGAAGATCCCCTGGAGGAGGGCACGGCAACCCACTCCAGTACTGTTGTCTGGAGAATCCCGTGGACAGAGGAGCCTGGCAGGCTGTGGTCCATGGGGTCGCAAGGAGTCAGATAGGATTAAGCGACTTAGCCGCACACTGGTGTCAAAGTTGTCGTTATGGAAAACGGCCACGGGGTGGCAGCACTGACTCAGGCGCATCGCTGGTTACTCAGGCGACCAGAGCCTGGGTTGTCAGTTCCAGCGGAATGTGCCAGAACAAAACCCTAAGCCTTGTGTCTCAAGACTTCCTCCCTCTGCCCCTTTATCCCCCAGCACATCCCATCCCTGCAACCGCAGTGTGGGGTCGGTGCTGGCATCACAGGTGAGGCGACCCTAACTGAGCCTGGAGGTGGGAAGCCCCTCCCCTGAGACCGGGGCCCCACCCCCGTGCGGGTGCGGCAGCTTGGCTTCACCGCAGGAGGGCCAGCCCCGATCTGGACACTGTGCGCTCAAGCCGGGGGAGCAGGCCCTCCAGGGCCATCAGAGGCACTCGTGGGTGGGCACACCCTCTCAGCGCCCCCAGCCCCACGCCTTGGGAACCGAGCTTGCTCACACTCCGGGGTCACGGAGAGTCAGCGCCTGGTTGTCTTTTTTCAGTGTATTTGGAATTGCAGTCTATAGGTGACTTTCAATGTCCTGGGTTTTTTTTTTTTTTTCCTTTTTGATCTACAGCAACTTGATTTGCTTAGATGTATATATGTCTTTTTTCAGGTTCTTTCCCCATATAGATGATTACAGAGTGTTGAGTGGTGTTCCTTGTGCTATACACCAGATCCTTGATTATTTTATAAATAGTAGTGTGCATATGTTAATCTGAACCAGCTAATTTCTCCTGGCTTCCCACCTTTCTTTTGTGGTAGCCATAAGTTTCTTTTCTAAGTCTATGAGGCTCTTTTTCGTTTGTAAAGTTCATTTGTTTAGCCATTGTTTAGCCATGTTTAGACTCCACCTTGGGATCCAAAATCACTGCAGATGGTGACTGCAGCCATGAGATTAAAAGACGCTTGCTCCTTGGAAGAAGGGGACGACAGAGGATGATGTGGTTGGATGGCATCACCGACTCAAGGGCCATGAGTTTGAGTAAACTCTGGGAGTTGGTGATGGACAAGCAGGCCTGGCATGCTGCAGTCCATGGGGTCACAAAGAGTCGGACATGACTGAGCAACTGAACTGAACTGAACTGCTCCTTGGAAGAAAAGCTATGACAAACCTAGACAGCATATTAAAAAGCAGAGACATTACTTTGCTGACAAAGGTCCATCTAATCAAAGCTATGGTTTTTCCAGTGGTCATGTATGGATGTGAGAGTTGGACTGTAAAGAAAGCTGAGTGCTGAAGAATTGATGCTCTTGAACTGTGGTGTTGGGAGAAGACTCTTGAGAGTCCCTTAGACTGCAAGGAGATCCAATCAGTCAATCCTAAAGGAAATCAGTCCTGAATATTCATTGGAAGGACTGATGCTGAAGCTGAAACTCCAATACTTTGGCCACATGATGCAGAGCCAACTCATTGGAAAAGACCCTGATGCTGGGAAAGACTGAAGGCAGGAGGAGAAGGGGACGACAGAGGATGAGATGGTTGGATGGCATCACTGAGTCAGTGGACATGAGTTTGAGTAAGCTACGGGAGTTGGTGAAGGGCAGGGAAGCCTGGTGTGCTGCAGTCCACGGGGTCAGAAAAAGTCAGACACGACTGAGCGACTGAACTGAACTGAGACCCCCCTGAGAAGTGGTATCATGTGATATTTGTCTTTCTCCATTTCACTTACTTCACTCAGCGTGATCATCTCTAGCCTCTTCCCTGTGGCTGGAAAAGGCATTCCCCTCCTTCTTGATGGCTGAGTGATATTACATTGTGTATATGCACCCCATGTTCTTTATCCACTCATCTGTCCTTCTGCAGAGTTAGGGGGGTGGGATAAATTAAGAGTTTGGTATTAAAACATACACAAGAATGCATATCAAATAGATAACCAAAAGGGACCTACTGAATAGCACTGGGAACTCTGCTGAACACACTGTAATAACCTGTATGGAAGAAGAACCGGAAAAGAAAAGGATACGCGTCTCAGTATAAATGAATCAAGTTCCCGTACACCCGGCACAAACGCAACATCCGACCAACTCGGCGCCAAGACAAAAATTAAATTAAAGAGTGGGAATGGTGCCATCTTGTGGCCATTTGCTGTAACAACAACTTTAAAACCTGGGCTGATGGGCCCTTAATAGTCACAAGACCTGCGGGGCTCTAAACCACCTCCCCTCAAGAAATGTCCTAGGGGAGGTCATCGGAAAAGAATTCAAGAGAGCGCAGACATTCAAGAAGCCAATTTCAAGAGGTAAATTTTACTCACACTTATGTTTAAAATGGATACCCAACAAGGCCCTACTGCATAGCAGAGGGAACTCTTCAAACGCTACGCGCCAGCCGGGATGGGAGAGGAGTTGGGGAGAATGGATTCAGGCACATGTGTGGCTGAGTCCCTTTGCTGTCCTCCTGAACCTGTTAGTTGGCTGTACTCCAATATAAAATAAAATTATTTTTTCGTTAAGAAGTCAGTTTTGGTTAGGGTGATCCTTTAGAATAAATGCACCTCTGAGTGACTAACATTTAGATCAACTAGTCAAAATGGTTCATCACCCATTGTTCTAAAACACTGATCCGTGGAAGAAGTTATGCTGGGTAACAGCGTATCCCTGCCGTCCCGGAGCTGCTCTCTGGCTGTGGTCCTCGGGCTTCTCACCGCGGGGTGGGGGGAGTGTCTCTTGTTCGAGGGTGAGGGCCCCGGAGCACAGGCTCAGTAGTGTGATGCACAGGTTAGCTGCTTCACGGCCCCTGGCATCTCCCTGGATCAGGGATCGAACCCGTGTCCCCTGCCCTGGCGGACAGTCATATCCACTGTGCCACCAGGCAAGTCCCTCATGGAGGTGATGCTACACGCGCTCCCCCTGCATCAGGGGCTCCAGGCTTTCTTTCCCTTTGCACAGGAGGTGGCTTGGCCAGTTCTCCCTGGACATCGTCCTCCATGATCCACACTGTGGGTGAGCTCACTTCCTTTGTTGTGGTTGTTCAGTCGCTCAGTCGTGTCTGACTTTCGGGAAGGTCGTGGGACCAGTCCTCACTGTCCTAGGAGGCTTCCTACACTGATTTCCACTCTCCTCAGGCCGTACCCTTAAATCAACATGAGTAGAAATTCACTTCACAAGTGTATTTGCAGCATTGAATATGACTTTATTCCCGCAGTGCAAAACGGCCTCTCAGGGAGCCATTCTATTACTCCACCCACCCTGATCCACAAACAGCAGGAGACATTTCGTCTTTGGGTTCATCCATCTCAGGATCAGCAGTCACGCTGATCACCCGCGTTACTTGAGAAGCATTTGCATTCAAACCAGACGTCTCAGGAGCGGAAACCTGTGCCCCTAACCCAGAATGGTTACACGGATGCCCTTCAGCATGTCCTACGCTCGAAGATCCTCGCTATGGAAACGTAAAGTACAGCCGACGCACAGGTTTACCAGCCGTCACTGTAATCTTAATTGCCTATCATCATTGCAAATCCTTTATCTGATACATGAAATCAATAACTCTTCCCAAATCATGAAAACTGTGGCTCATTCATAATACTGAAGCAACGAATACACAGATGGCAAAGATTTAAATGTTGGCTCCTTCATAATCCCCACAACAGATCTGACACAGGAAAATTATGACTCATGGAAATCAACAACCGAGTAGGAGAGAGGTCGTCACTGAATGCTAGTTTCATCTGAAAATGTTTACCACTCATGAGCTGCTCCTTCATTAGGCCTAAAAGAGCCTAGATCTATCCCAGGATGCCTAAATTGAAGACTCCTAACATCGATGGGACCAGGCCTACGGTGTGGACACAGAGCAGGAGAGGCCGTTCTGCAGCTTTCAGACAGGACGGAGGGAGAAGGGGACATGCAGACTCCGGAGCCCTTGGGGACGGGCTCTCCAAACTCCAGGACGGACAGGCCGCGGGGGTCCCAGGCCCTGGTGCCCTCCTGAGCAGGATCGTGGGCGCGTTCCCCTCCTCTGCCCCGCCCTCCCCTGCAAGTCCCCAGAGGAGCGCTCTCGGGGTGCAGCCTGCTGAGAGTGAATACAGGGGTCACTTTTCTGCTCGGTGCTTGACAAAGACTGAAGTCGCTCAGTGGTGTCTGACTCTGCCACCCCATGGACTGTAGCCCGCCAAGCTCCTCCGTCCGTGGGATGTTCCAAGCAAGAATACTGGAGTAGGTTGCCCTTTCCTGCTCCGCATGGACAAGAAGTTTTTCCCTCTAAACATGACACACGGCCACCCCTCCGGCCTCACATCTCCTCCCTACAGTCCAGGGTGGTGGTGCGCAGGGGGCATAATGTCCAAGCCAGCTCTGCAATGACAGAAGCGATGTTAGGTCCACTGGGGCCCTTCCTGTGGCCGGGCACCTGCGCGTCACAGTTCCACTCCGAGTCAGGACTCACAGGTAAAGTCCTATACACGAGGAGCTGAGGCTCACAAAGGCTGGGTGACTCATCAAGGCCGGGCAAGGCAGGACCTTGGCTGCTTTGATTATGAATTTAAATTATTTGTACAGTACACATTTTACCAAATTGGGTGTCTTATAGAAACCAAGAAAAGCATATTTTAAAGAACTTGCTTCCATATTTTAGCCAACAAATATTTGAATAACTTGTGATTCTATGAAGCAAAGCATGTGTGAGCAGTCCTGCTGGGGGAGAACGTGTGTGGACCAGCATTCAGGTCTGTCTGCTGCCAGATCCCGCGGCTCCCGGGCACTCAGCTGGGGTGGGCCGCCCACGGGGTCTCCACTGGGCTTGCTCAGGTTGGCGGCAGCCTCGCCCCTTGGCTGTGGGGCTGCTTTCCTCATCTCTCGTCCACGCTGGGCCTGGTCATCTGTGCTGCCAGTGGCCCTCCACGTAAGGCGAGTGGCTGGAGGAAGAGAGTGTTCTTGGGCAGCAGGTCTGGGGCGGGATTTGACCATTCGAACATCAGCTACTGACTGGGAGGGAAAACACCGCCAGAGCGGCACTTAGAGCTTTCTCTCGGCTGGTTGCCAAGGCGCTGAATCAACCCAGAACAAGGACACTAGAAATGGAACAACTTTGCTCTAGAAAGGCTGAGGTCCTGCCTCGCTCACGTGGTCTGTGTGAGCACCAGGTCGGCCTGCTCTGTGTTGCCACCGCGAGGCTCATTCATTCATCAAGTCCATCCTTCTGTGAACCCAACCTGCATGCGTGGAGCGCAGAGCCTCTGCAGGCGCTGCCTGTTGTCAGGGTCACAACTGGGAACACAACAGGGGCAGCGGCCCAGGTATTCCTGGACTGGGGAGAGAGAAACTAGACAAACACTGAACCAGTGGACAGACAGACACTACTATACAGACAGAGGTATGCACATGCACACACCCAGGTGCATGCTCACATGCACACATACACCCACCCAGGTACACACTCACACGCACACATACCCAGGTACACACTCACACGCACACACACCCAGGTACACATTCACACGCACACACACCCAGGTACACACTCACATGCACACACACACACCCAAGTACACACTCACATGCACACACACCCAGGTACACACTCACATGCACAAACACACACCCAAGTACACACTCACATGCACACACACACACCCAAGTACACACTCACATGCACACATACACACCCAGCTACACGCTCACATGCACACACACACAGGTACACATTCACATGCACACACACACACACAGGTACACACTGACATGCACGCACACACCCAGGTACATGCTGACATGCACACACACACCCAAGTACACACTCACATGCACACACACACCCAGGTACACACTCACATGCACACACACACACCCGGGTACACGCTCACATGCACACACACACCCAAGTACACACTCACATGCACACATACACACCCAGGTACACACTCACATGCACACACACACACAGGTACACACTCACATGCACACACACCACACCAGGTACCACGCTCACGATGCACACACCACACAGCCCATGGTATCACGGCCTCCACCTGCACATACACACACCCAGTACACACCTCACAGGCACACACACACAACCCAGGTTACACACTACTTATGCACCACACAACAGTACACTCCTATCACATGCACACACCTAAACCAGTACACAGTACTTTCACATGCACTCACACACCACGGTACACAACTCACAATGCACACACGACACACACACAGGTACACATGCTACATCGCACACACACCACCAACACACGTTAACACACTCACACTCCACACACACACCCAGGGTTACATGCTCCACATGCACACACACACCCAAGTAACATGCTCACATGCACACACCAGCACAACCACTTGGTACCAGCACTCTCCACATGCACAACACACCACACATGCGTACACCACGTCACACTGCACACACACAGCCACAGGTACACACGCCTACAATGGTCCAACACACACACACACAGGTATCACATTCTACAATGCACACACACACACACGCACTAGGTACACACATCACACATGACCACACCACACCACCAGCTCCGAGACACATGCCGTTCACCATGCACACACCACACTCCACGCATATCGAATGCTCACCATGCACACACACACACACACCCAGGTACACACTCACATGCACACACACACACAGGTACACACTCACATGCACACACACACCCAGGTACACACTCACATGCACACACACACACCCAGGTACACACTCACATGCACACACACCCAGGTACACGCTCACATGCACACACACACACACAGGTACACATTCACATGCACACACACACACACACAGGTACACACTCACATGCACACACACACCCAGGTACATGCTCACATGCACACACACACCCAAGTACATGCTCACATGCACACACACACACCCAGGTACACACTCACATGCACACACACACACAGGGTACACACTTCACTGCACACACACACCCACGGTTACACGCTACATGCCACACACACACACACAGGTACACATTCACATGCACACACACACACACACAGGTACACACTCACATGCACGCACACACCCAGGTACATGCTCACATGCACACACACACCCAAGTACATGCTCACATGCACACACACACACCCAGGTACACACTCACATGCACACACACACACAGGTACACACTCACATGCACACACACACCCAGGTACACACTCACATGCACACACACACACCCAGGTACACACTCACATGCACACACACCCAGGTACACGCTCACATGCACACACACACACACAGGTACACATTCACATGCACACACACACTACACAAGGTACACTCACAATGCACGCACACACTCAGGTACATGCTCACTATGCACACAACACACCCAAGTACATGCTCACATTTGGCCCCAACCCCAACAAACCCAAACCCACCACCCAGGTACACACTCCATGCCACACACACACAGGTACACACTCACATGCACACACACACCACGTACACACTCACAGCACACACCACACACCAAGTACACACTCACATGCACACACACCCAGGTACACGCTTCCACATGCCACACACCCCAAAGTACACACTCACATGCACACATACACACCAAAAGCGTACACACTCACATGCACACACACCCAGGTACACGCTCACATGCACACACACCCAGGTACACGCTCACATGCACACACACACACACACACAGGTACACACATGCACGCACACACCCAGGTACACGCTCACATGCACACACACACCCAAGTACACACTCACATGCACACACACACACCCAGGTACACACTCACATGCACACACACACACCCGGGTGCACAGACGTGTACATAGACATAGACAGAGGTCTACCCGGCTGGCAGAGGGGAGGGAGAGCTGGACTTGAAAGGGAGGCTGGCTATGAGGAGGACTAGGATGCAGTCTTCGTAACTTTAAGATGTGACTGTTGTAAGATGTAACTGTGCTGAACCAAAGTGGCTGAGTGGGGCCTTGATCAGAACCCGCTGCCCGCAGGGAAGGGGCTCCCCGGGCGCAGTGGTGGCCCTTGTTGAGATGAAAATGAGACTCTCATTTGGTAAGGAAACCTCACCTCCTGGGGGTGGGGGAACCCCTGGCCCAGAAGCCGGGCCCTCCCCTGCCATACTGTCTTCTGCATGCTGTGTGTTCTCACCATTCATCTTGTTTCTTTGTCTCTCTGCACTCACTGTAAGTGCTAAGAGATCCTGGATTTGTCTTTTTTTCTGAATTCCCATCTGAATCCCCAGCGTCAAGAGCGTGGCTGGCATACAGGGTGCTCAGTAACAATTTGTTGAATGAATGAATGACCGTTTATTCCCAGGGAGTCGAGGCTATGCCACCCATCCCCAGGGCCTGTCAAAAGGGCAGAGAGTCTTGCCGCTGGGAAAGGGAATGGAAACTCGGGGGCCCTGGGGCAGGGCAGTTGGCTATTTGGCGCCCTGCAGAGTCTGTCCTGGAAAGTCACAGTTTTCAGCTGGTGACAAGGCGCGGGCTGCAGGCCCTGAGTGGATGATTCGGGGGGACCAGGAGGAAAGCGGTTTCCCCGGAAGGAGAATGGCCGCTTTGCCAGCCGACAGTGAGACTTGTTTGGGCCTTCAGACCCGGTCCTGCCCCTGTGGGGCCATTACCTGGGTGTGGCGGGGTTGGGGGGGGCCACCCGTGCCCCAGATCCTGTTGTTAGGGGAGCAGCCTCTGAAGCCGGGTGCCCCAGATTAATCCCAGTTCTGTCACCGACTCGCTTGGTGACCTTCCTGTGTCTCCGTTTCTTTGCCTGTCGGGGGGGTGCCATGAGCAGTCCCCCGGTTGTTGTGAGGATGGAAGGAGCTTGTTTGGATCTGCAAGCCTGGGGGTGTCTGCCGGCACCTCAACTACCACGTCCCCTGTCCTCCTCCTTCTGGGTGCCCACCCCCTTCCCACCTCTGCCCCCGGCTTAGGTGCCCTCCCACAGCCCGGGGCACAGGGCGGGCCCCTCCCACCCTCCCTGTCCTAGGCACGCCTGGCACCGCTGGTCATGGGAAGATGGACCTGGCATGAGCCAGCCCCCCCTGCCCCCCTGCAGCCCCCAGCCATGGAGGCACACCCCTCTTCTAAGGACCTGGGGCTCACCCGGGTGTGGTCCCCAGCCTTGAGCCTGAATCACTGTCACCCTCCCTGTGGGCCGTGGGCGGGGCAGGCTTGGCCGGCTGCCCTGCTCGGGTCTGCCTCGCGGGCCTGTCTGTGCCTCCCACCCTGGCCCACTCCAAGGCCGGGCCCCCAGACAACCTCACTGCCAGACTCTCCCACACTCCTCTTATTCTGCAGCCCCAGCTCTGCTGCCTGGTCTTCCCTCTCATCTCCCCTCTCCTGCAGGTCTGCGCCTCCAGGAAGCCTTCCTGGACTGGGAAGGAATCGCAGCCTGGTGCGGTCCCCACATGGCGGCAGGAACACCCCCGGGGGCTGGTGGAAATGCAGATGCTCAGGGTCACGTTCAACCAGATCCCAGGGGTCCACACGCACGTTACAGCTTGAGACCCAGTGAACGAGGTCACTCTTGCTGTTCCAACCTGACAAGATGGACTTTCTGGGAAGCTGCGTCAGCTGGTCGGGCTGACTGGGGCAGAGGGTGGGGGGTGTCTCAGATTCTGTGAACAGCAAAGGGCTGCTCGGGCCCCAACCTGAATCGCCGTTCAACAGCAGGCTGCCCACCAGCCTCTCCTATCTGCTGGAGGCCGCCCCCATGGGGCTAGGTCAGCTGAGGCCGAGGATCCCCAGGCCATGCCCATGGGTTGCTGCTAAAGTGCTCCAGGGGGGCCTCCGTCTGGGACCCCAGAATCTCCGGTTACCTGGCCTCAGGCCGACTGAGTGTGGCCCAGACTGGCTCCCTGCAGGCAGACAAAGTGGGGGTGGGGCTCAGGTCACTCCACCTTCTCTTCCTCTCTCTGTTACCACACGTGTCCATGTGTGGACTCCTGAGTGAAGATAGATGTTTAACCTCATGTAGCCCAGATTTTCCGAAACTTAGATTCCCTTTGTCACTTAGCACCTGTGGGAATAACCTTGGGAAATGCTAATCTAATTCCATGCACATGCACACACACGTGTGACCACACACGCACACACATGTATGGGTGAACACATATGCACACGCTACCATGTACACGTACACGCGCAACACATACACGCACACATGTACGGGCACACACGTATGCATATACTGCCATGTATACACACATGTGCACATGCATGCCCCCACATACATGCACACATGCACACACATGTGTGGGCACACACGCACACGTACCAGTCACTGGGGCTTTTGTGTGGGGCTCTCTTGGGAGGGGTAAGCTGAGTCTGGGCACATCTCTGCAGCCCCTCTGGACAGAGGCTGTGGGGTGGGGCAGCCTCTCCTCGCCCAGGGTTGGTGGGGTAGGCTGTCCTCACCAGCTTTTGAGCCTCAGATGTGGTTGTCCTCCCCAGTCCACCACCGGCCCTGGAGTGGGCAGCCCTGCTGGCCGTAATGGGATGTGTGTCCCACCGGAGGGCCTGCGGGAAGGGCATGTTGGGGCTGGAGCAATTTCTGGGAACCCCGGCCTGACTCTAGCTGACATGGGGGTTGGATGGAGTGGAGCTGGCAGGGCCGGGCCTCCCTGGGCCTGCTGCAGAGGGCAGGGGTGGAGGTGGGAGGCTGTAGGATCTGGGCACCCAAGGTGGGCCCCCCGGGGGCCTGGCCAGGAGCTGGGATGGGTGAAGGCCGAGGTTCAGGCTCACAGGGATCCTGGAGGCAGGCTGGGAGTCGGCCTGACCGTGGGCAAGTGCTGTTCAAGTGCCGCTAAAGAGGGAGACGGCAGGGGTCTGGCCTCAGGCCCCCTTCACCTTCTGTCGCCTACTAGCGGTGTGACCTCGGACAAGTGGCACAGCTTCTCTGAGCCAGAGTTTCCTCATCTGTGAACTGGGAGTGGTCGCGCCCACCTGTGGCATCGCTGCGAAGATTTAGGTGATTAACGTGTGGCCACGCCTCCACGTGTCCCCGTGTCCCCCTGTCCCCCGGCCCAGCGCTCCTTCAGGACAATGTTGGGCCCGAGTGCGGGGACATGAGGCTGGGAGGGTTCAGAACGACGCACCGGCCATGCTGGTGGCTCTGGGCTGGTCTGCCTGGGCCTCCCTGTCCTCATCTCTGAACCGGACATTAGTGCCCTGAGCTCTGTCTGTCTCACTGGGGTGAAGAAAGGGAACACCCTAAGCCTTTGCAAGGTAAGAGCTGTCTTGTGGCCCCTCAGTAAAAAGCCTATTGCTAACAAAGCATAACTAACTTCTGTTCACTCCTTCTCCGGCTGTGCGGGGCGGCAGAAGGCCCTGCGTTCCAAGAGGTGACGCGTCAGGCCTGTGGTGTCTCCAGGGCAGCCTGGCCTCCAGGGACCAGCTTCCTGGCTCAGGTGGATGTGCTGCGGCAGCTGGGACGTGGGGTCTGGGCGACTCGGGCTCAGGGCTCCAGAGACCCTGCCCTCATAGTCCGGGCTGCCGGCGTCCCCTGGAATCCCCACTCTGAATTGCCCTCTGTTTCTGGCCCCGAGGAACGTTGCACTCTCCTCAGGAAGTTCTCCAAGAGGCCAGCAGGGCCTGAACCCTGCTGACCGGACACGGCCGGATTAAGCCCCTCTGGCAGCGCACACGCTGAATGCACCACCTCCCGCGGAGTCGGGGTCCGTGACGGCTCGCTGTGTGTTCCGACACCGTGGCCCCTTCGGGCAGCGCCGGGCACACGTGGTCTCCGCGGTCACACACCCCAGACATGGGGCAGCAGGCCACGCTGTGTCTGCACCGCAGGGCTGTTGTGGACAGGCCATCTCTCAGCAGCACCCGTGGGGCAGAGCGGCAGAGGACGGGGCCCCGGGGGGCCTGAGGGCCTTGGGGAGCTGGTCACTCTCTGCATTTGACCTGGGGGCCAGCGCTTGGCGGGTGGAGAGTCACGGAGCTGCCCGCACTGAAGCTGCGTACCTCCCCATGGTTACACTTCGCTTTAATGTGTGAGTGCCTGTTCAACTCTTTTGCGACCCCGTGGACGGCAGCCCACCAGGCTCCTCGGTCCATGGGATTTACCAGGCAGGAATACTGGAGTGGGTTGCCATTTCCTTATCCAGGGGATCTTCCCGACCCAGGGCCCAAATCCGTGTCTCCTGCATTGCAGGCGGTTCTTTACCACGGAGCCACCTGGGAAGCCCTTGCTTTAGTGGCAATTCACCAATTAAGTATGTATTGACTTCAAATCTGCAGTTTGACCTCACGTTTTGGAGGCTCCAGACCCAGAGCGTCAACAGTCTGGGCCCCAGAGAGGTGGTCTTCTCCGCCCCCCGCTCCCCGGAGCTGAGGCCCTGCCCTCCCCCCGGCCTTGCTGACTGTCCCCAACTGAGGGATGACTCAGGGCTCAGAGTCACAGGCTCAGAAAGGTCACCGCCCTCCCAGGCTGGGGCGGGCCCTCTCTCCAGCCCGCCCTAAGCCCCCCAGGCCCCTCCAGCCGGGGAGCCCACAGCCGCGAGTCCCGCCACCACCTGGGGCTTCCGCCTGACCCAGCAGGTTCCCGGTGTCTGTCCTATCCCTTACGAGCCTCCTGGGGCAGGGCCCCCAGCCCGTCCCGCAGGACTCGGGGAGAACAGGCCTTCAGGAAATGCGAGCTCCTCTTTTAGCCCTGAGGTCCGCTTCCCAGGGGCCTTCCTGGACGTGCTTCCCTGGACAACCTGTGTGACGTTGGGCGCGTCTGTCCTCTCCCGAAGGGGACTTATCTGTAAGATAAGGCCAGCCACACCAGTCTGGGCCTCAGAGTCCTCGTCTGGCGCAGGGAGGCGTGAGTGGCCCCTGGGGCCTCAGCGGCTCCCCCAGTAATCCACTGCTCGACAATGTTCAAAGAAACGCCAGCAATTTATTGATTTCCTATATTTCCAAAAAAGCAAACACACAGTGTACCCCACAGGAAACGGGCCTGGCCGGTGCCCGGTTCTTCCAGACACAGCGGGGGGAGCAGGCTGCAAAGGGACCTCCCTTTCCCTCCCATGCCCCCAGCTCTGCTGGGCCCCAGGCAGACAGGAGCAGCTCCGCCTCCGGTCTGGGAGGGGTCTGCGCTGCTGGGCAGGGCACACCAGGCGGGTCTGGCAGCCAGGGGCCTGTCCGCCTTAAGCCCTGGGTCGGGGCTGCGCAGGGAGACCCTCGTGGCCTGGGCCCTCCCCCACTTGATCTCGCATTGGAGTGTCCTGTTTCGGGCGTCGAGCCCGGCAGCGTGAGGCCAGCACATCCTTCCAGCCCAAGCTGGGCCCGCAGACCCCGAGCTCCTTCTCTAGAGCCTCATCCACAGCACCACCCACCCTGCAAAGGTCTGCCTCCTCCAGAGTGACAAGCCTGGCCAGCTGGCAGCAGAAGTCACGAGATGGCTAAACCAGGCCTGGCCTGACTGTCCACCCGGCCTACTGAAACGCCACCCCCTGGCAGCGGCGGGGGCTCTCCCCGGCATGGCCACAGACCCGCTGGTCCTCAGCTACTTCCCTCTAGCCCTGACTGGACTGAGCGGCTCTCTCTCCTTGGGGGCCCCTAAAGCCGGGGACCCCTAAAGCCAGGGACCCCGGAGCCCCTCTTTCCTCCAGGAGAACGTGGGCCACGTGGATGGGGTGTGGTCTCTTGTCACCGATGTATCCTAAGGGCTGACAACACCGCCTGGCTCCTCGCGTGTTTCTTGGAGAAACAAACTCCCCTAGGGCCCGGGGAGTGGCCGAGGGGACGGTCTTCTGGGACCAGCTCCCCATGGGCCTGTGAGGGAGGCGGGCCTGCATGTGAGGGAGACCCCAGCAGCAGAGAACACGCGGCCGCGTGGCGGGCCATCACAGGTCTGAGCCCGACCCGGCCAGTCCTGCTGTCCTCTCCCGCGGGGGTTCCTCGGGGCCGGGGTCTGACTGCCGGGGTGAGCAGTGGGACTGGACGGGGGGCGGGGGGGACACGCGGCGGGAGGAGGTGTGCGGTGGGCAAGGCCAGGCAGCCAGTCCCCACTGATCGCCGCTGGCGCTGCTGGGCAGGGGGGCTGCGGCCAGGTGGCGCTGTGTCCCGCCCGGTCTCAGCCCACAGACAGGGGCGCTCTCCGGGGCCTGCTCTATGCTCATACGAGTCTGGGGGTCTGGGAGCCACTGCCCCAGCGGGCTTCTCACCACCCTCTCTGCAGTTGTCACGGGCAGCTGGGCGTCAGGGAAGGCGGGGCGGCCTCTGGCTGATCCCTGACATAACAGCTCCCTTTCCTAGCCGAGCGCCCTCCTCCGAAACCCTGCCTCGCTGGGGGCTCGACGGGTCTCAGGACCCATGGGTCAACCCCTGGCCTACCCGGGCCAGCTCCTCTGCTGGGAATCCGAGGACGGACCCGCCGCTCTCCCACCACTCTGCCTCCTTCCTCCCCAACATGTGGATGACTCGCCCCTGTAGAGGAGGGCTCCCAGGCAAGCCCGCTCTGATGGGTACACGGCCCGCGGGAGTGGTCGGCCGCCCCCGGCACCTCCTCTCCGGACAGACTCATACAGCAAAGACAGCCTGCCTGTCCTGGCCCACCCAGCAGACCCCACGGCCGCCCAGCCCCGGCCCCAGGCCCTGCGGGAGGGCCGCTCGGCCACGCCAGATTTCCCAGGAGATACACTGAGCCCCGCCAACCTCCCTTCCTGCAAAGCCGCCTCTCGGGGTGGGTGGGGGATGAGCCCCAGCCCCAGTCACTCCCCCGCCCTGACGCTGCAGGACTCCCCGTGGGCCTGGTGCTGGCGAGGCCCCGGCACCCACTCTTCGGGATGACGGGGAGCGAAACCCCAAGCACAGTCACCCGCGTCTGTGAGAGTGAGTCCCGCCACCACCGTGAGCTCAGCCTGCAGTTCCCCCAGTCCTGCAGTTCCAGGGCCTGCCTTCCGCACACACGCATGCACACACACGCGTGCACTCACATACACACTATACATATGTATATATGCCGCTCCTCAGAGAAAGAAGTATTAACATCAAGACATAAACTCCCTTAACTCAAGAAAGCCCCCCCCGCTCCCCTCCCCCACCCCCACTGCCTGTTAGTTCCCCCAAGGAAAAGAAAGAATCTAAAAATATTTTCATCCACCGCAGCGTCCCTGCGTGCTCTTGGCTGGCTCTGAACACCTCCAAACGCTGTGCAGGTGGACAGACGCGCCTGCAGTAAGGCCCGGGTCTGCTCCGCTGGTCGGATCACGTCTGGAAAAGGAGAAGACCCCCAGTGAGCACCCGGTCTCACCAGCGGTCCCCTTCCAGCGCGCCCGCGCCTGGGGTCAGGGCCATGCCTGAGACGTTCACAGGGTGCCGGCATCTGATCAGAGGCCCCCACGCCCACGTGTCCACCCCGGCGGCAGACTGCGTGTGTCAGGCGCCTGCTGGCTAGTCTCGGCTCTGTGTCCGTCCTTGTGCTGTTGGGACGCATTTGCTGCTGGGGGGGAGGTTCTGAGGTCTGAGGGCACCTTCGTCTGGATTGAAGTTGTGGCCCCAGCCTCACCAGCATGCCCTGGGCCACTGGGGTGCCCAGAGGTCCCTTCAACTCAGAAGGCTCTGTCCTCATACCTAGCTCTCCGCAGGTGGGGCCACCTCTGCTGACCCTCCAGGGCTGACCAGGCCAATCTGAGCATCGAAACGTGGCCCTAATCCCTTGGGATGCTTGTTTAAAATGTATTTTCCTAGACCTCACTCCGGAGCCACTGAGTCAGGACTACTGGGGTTGGGACCAGGCGCGTGTGGTTGAGCAAGCATCCCAAGTGAGCCGAAGGAAGGCTAAGGCTTAGAAGCCCTTGTCAGGGATGCTGGACCTGAGTTTTTGGTCCCTAGAATTGTCAGCTAGAAACAAGCTTGTCCACACTAGGCACGCTGCAGAGACTGGACCGTGGCCTGTAAGAAGAAGAGGTGAACCGCAGACGCCCAAACCCAGAACCGCACACTGTGTCATTGCTGGGGTGCCATTCACACTGCAGTCCATGTGAGTGGTACCACCTGGGTTGTGCAGTGAGCAACCTACACCACTGTGCCTGGCAGTTCTGCCCAGACCTCTGGCCTGATGATGCTACCAGTCCATCCTAAAGGAAATCCGTCCTGAATACTGACTGGAAGGACTGATACTGAAGCTGAAGCTCCAGTACTTTGGCCACCTGATGTGAAGAACTGACTCACCAGAAAAGAGCCTGATGCTGGGAAACACTGAAGGCAGGAGGAGAAGGGGACCACAGAGGATGAGATGGTTGGATGGCATTACTGACTCAATGGACATAGTAAACTCCGTGAGTTCGTGATGGACATGGAGGCCAGGCATGCTGCAGTCCATGGGGTCGCTGAGCCGGACACGACTGAGTGACTGAACTGAACTGAACTGAACTGAATGTCCTGTGTGGGACAGTCACTGCCCAGGCAGTCGACACGGCAGTCCTCACAGACCTTACGTCAGCCAGACTGGAGCCTGCTTCTATGTCCCTGGGGAGCAGGGCTAGGCCCCTTTCTCTGAGGATGGCTGGGACCGTGGCAGGGGGCCTGGAGGTGCCCCTGCCCAGAGGGGGCGATTCTCACCTGCAAGCTGAACGTGGGCAGGCAGCCTCTCTCAGAATCGGGAGGTGAAGTTCCTGAGGCTGTTGGCCCCGGCTAAGGTCCCCAGCATGCTCCTATCAAAACCTTGCTGCGGGAGAGACAGCAGCTGCGTGAGACACCTGGGGGCAGGCGCCACGGGCGTCCCCAAGCTCAGAGGCTGCTCCCAGCACGCTTCCTTGACGGCCCTGCCCGCCGCACCTCCTCAGCCTGGGGAGGAGGCCAGCCCCTGGACTGCATCACGAGGGGCCGGCCTCTCCCTCCCGCGGCAGAGCTGGGCAGTGTGGGCGAGCTCTCCGGCAGGGCCAGGCGGGGTGAGGCCTTACCTGCCTGAGGAGCCCCTGCAGCTCCCTGCTGGACCACATGTCGGACAGGAGGAGGCGGGCGGCCTCCGCAGCCTTGGGGGAGGTGCTGTGGGGCGGAAGTTCACCGGCACTGAGACTGGCCGCCTGAGGATGAGCCAACCCTCTGCCCTCCCCCTCACTCCTCCTGGGGCAGCCCCGCTGGTGGGCATCCTCACAGTGGGCACACCCCGCGGCTCTGCCCCCTCAGAGGCACCTGGGACTCTCTTTGGGGCCCCCTTTCTGTCCCTTGGCCTTGTCCTGGGATGACAGAGCTCCGTGGGCCAGATAAGTCCTGCACGGCTGGGGCTGCTGCTGCGTGCCTCCTGCTGGCCCACGGCACTCACTGTCCTTTGGTTCCCAGCCAGGATGGGTGCTGCCTGGGGCCCGAGAGTGAGGCCTCAGCTTCTGGAACCTCCCTCCTTCGGGCCTCCCCGCCAACTCCCACTCTGCAGGGCCCCGCCACCCTCCACCCTCCACCCACCAGGCAGCCCTGCTCCCCTGCCCCCTCCACCCGACCCCCGGCCACCTGCAGTTCCCCCACCTGCAGTCCCCCCACCTGGAGTTCCCCCCACCTGCAGTTCCCCCCCACCTGCAGTTCCCCCCACCTATAGTTCCCTCACCTGGAGTTCCCCCCACCTGCAGTTCCCCCCCACCTGCAGTTCCCCCACCTATAGTTCCCTCACCTGTGGTTCCCCCACCTGAAGTCCCCCCACCTGCAGTTCCCCCAACCTATAGTTCCCACACTGGTAGTTCCCCCACCTGCAGTCCCCCAACCTATAGTTCCCTCACCTGTGGTTCCCCACCTGCAGTTCCCCCACCTGCAGTTCCCCCACCTATAGTTCCCTCACCTATGGTTCCCCCACCTGGAGTTCCCCCACCTGCAATCCCCCCCATCTATAGTTCCCTCACCTATGGTTCCCCCACCTGCAGTTCCCCCCATCTGCAGTCCCCCAACCTGGAGTTCCCTCCACCTGCAGTTCCCCCCACCTATAGTTCCCTCACCTGTGGTTCCTCCACCTGGAGTTCCCCCACCTGCAATCCCCTCCATCTATAGTTCCCTCACCTATGGTTCCCCCACCTGCAGTTCCCCCCCACCTGCAGTTCCCACACTGGTAGTTCCCCCACCTGCAGTCTCCCACCTGGAGATCCCCCCACCTATAGTTCCCTCACCTATGGTTCCCCCACTGGTAGTTCCCCCACCTGGAGCCCCCCTCACCTATAGTTCCCTCACCTATTGTTCCCCCACTGGTAGTTCCCCCACCTGCAATCCCCCCCACCTATAGTTCCCTCACCTATGGTTCCCCCACTGGTAGTTCCCCCACCTGCAATCCCCCCCACCTATAGTTCCCTCACCTATGGTTCCCCCACTGGTAGTTCCCCCACCTGCAATCCCCCCCACCTATAGTTCCCTCACCTATGATTCCCCCACTGGTAGTTCCCCCACCTGGAGTCCCCCTCACCTATAGTTCCCTCACCTATTGTTCCCCCACCTGGAGTTCCCCCACCTGCAGTTCCCCCCACCTATAGTTCCCTCACCTATGGTTCCCCCACCTGGAGTTCCCCCACCTCAGTTCCCCCCACCTATAGTTCCCTCACCTATGGTTCCCCCACTGGTAGTTCCCTCCACCGGGATCCCCCCACCTATAGTTCCCTCACCTATTGTTCCCCCACTGGTAGTTCCCCCACCTGGAGTTCCCCCACCTGCAGTCCCCCCACCTATAGTTCCTCGCCTGTGGTCCCCACCTGCAGTCCCCCACTAAGTTCCCTCACCGGTGTTCCCCCACCTGCAGTTCCCCCACCTATAGTTCCCTCACCTATGGTTCCCCCACTGGTAGTTCCCCCACCTGCAGTTCCCCCACCTATGGTTCCCTCACCTGCAGTTCCCCCCGCGGCCCCCTACCTGCTACGGGACAGGTTGATGACGTTGTTGACCATGCTGCTGGAGAAGTGCTGCTTGGCCATGCCCGGCAGGGAGGCCATCAGGTTCCTCACGGTGTAGCAGGCCGAGGCCAGGATGTCCTCCGAGTTGCTGGTGTTGCCGGTGTGACTGGTGAGGAGTCTGGTCACCTCTGGGAACACCTGGGTCCCTGGGAGAGAAAGGAGGGGCGGGCACGGGGTCGGCGGCCGAGGGGTCCCATGCGGCCCAGTCTGAGGCTGCCCTCAGCCAGGCTCCCAGCCAGGTACCTCCCACTCAAGGCTGGTGGCCCGATGGAACCTACGCACCTGCTCCCCACCCAGGTGACCTGCCCCTTCCTAGGCCCACGCCGCTCTGGGGCCAGCTTCCCCTTCCAGGATGCTCCCCCAGGGAGAGGTCAAAGGGGGACTCCCAGCAGGCTCTGGAGAGTGGGGCCCCTCCCGCGGGGGCGCTCACCCATCACTCTGTGCAGCGCGGGGTGCCGGGACATGTTGCTCAGCAGCGAGGCTCCAGACCGCACCACGTCCGAGTTGCCGGACTGCAGCAGGCGGGCGATGTGGGGCAGGCCCTTCTCCTTCAGCCCGATCAGCTGGCTCATGCCGCTGGACATCTGGGAAAGAGGACGAGTGAGGCCCTCGCTGGGCTTCCCCGGGCCCACGGCAGGCAGGAGGGGGCCAGGAACCCCGCCCTCGGGGACCCCAGAACTTCCTCTTCCGTGTTGGAAGCAGATAGACTCACGTTTGCTCCCACCTGGGCGGCTGCAGAACAATCCCCCAGGCAAACGCACCTGCAGCTCGCCGGGGGCAGCCTGAGCCCAGCGGGTCTGGTGAGGGGCATCCCTGCCCCTCGTCCCCCATGGGAGGGGCCCAGAATCAACTCCCAGGTGTGACCGGTTCTCGTGGCGGCTGCCCGGCCTCCCTCCCGCTTCCCAGCTCTCTGGTTGCGTGAAGCCTGCAGTCGAGGGTCCCTGCCACCTAAGGAAGGGCCACCCGTCTCCTGCCGGCTTGCTGCCTCTGTGCTGAGTGTCGGGTCGAGGGTGGATGAATGGGCCTGTGCAGCTTGGAGATGCAACCCAGGGTCCCCGAGAGGACGGGCAGCCCACCGGGCCCCTGGCGGGAAAGCCACGCTGGCCGTAACCTGGTCCAGGCCCATCCTCTAACAGTGGGGGGTCCTCTTTGACCCTGAGCTCACCCTCACCCCCTTCTGTCCTGAGCAGAGAGGGCAGAAGGGCAGCTGCAGACCTGCCTCCTACCTCCCCCAATTCCACCATGTCCCCAGACTGCCTCTGGCCTCAACGCTCTCCCAATTCTGCCACACTTTTCTGTGGACCTGCCCACACCCCAAACCCTCCATGTCCACCTCTGTCCACTCAGCACGCAGCAGACCCTTCATGGCCTGAGCCCAGTCTGGGCCGGGAGCCAGGAGGCAGAGGGGACCCTACGGCACAGACTCCAGGCAGGCTGGGGGTTCTGGCCCCCTCAGCTGCCCTGTGCCTGGCCTGGAGCACAGTGCACGTCCCTGCCTGACTCAGGCAGGCTGGTGGAAGGGGCGAGACAGGTGGGGCGAGGTGGGGGCGCTCACCAGCCCTTTGCTGGCAGTCAGGTTCTGCAGGGCACCCGCGCAGGCCTCCAGGGTGGCGTCCTTCTTGCTCTTGCCCATGAGGTTCAGGTAGGTGCGGACGGCGTCTGAGTGGTACAGCCAGCTGCTGCCCTTGGGGTTGGGCTCTTCCTCGGGGAGCGGGCAGTCGTAGTTGTTGTTCTGGGGGCAGGAGGAAGGTTGCGGGGCTGAACCCATGTGCCCTGCTCCTCCGGCCTCAGAGTCGTGGTTCCCGGAGGAGGGTGTGCCCGCTGCCCCTTCCCCCAGGCCCTCTGCCCTCTCCGCGGGCACAGAGCATCCTAAGTGTTCCCCTGGCCTCAGAGTCCTGGTTCCTGGAGGTGTGCCCGCTGCCCCCTCGCCTCCCCCAGGCCCTCTGCCCTCTCGGCGGGCACAGAGCCGTCTCTGCGCTCCCAGCGAGCTGGGCCCCCGCCTCCACGGTGAGGCTCCCTCACTCCCCAGGCCAGCAGGGGTGGCCCAGGGCCCAGCTTGCATGGCCTGCCCAGAGGAGGCGGCCAGCCCTTCCTTCCCAGCATCTCTCTGCTTCTAGGAGCCCTGGGGGCCCAGGACGCTCAGATGGTGGGTGCCAGGCTGACCCCCACCATCAGGAACGAGGGAGAAGACAGGGGAGAGGAGGCCTGCCCACAGGCGGCTCCCGCTCCATCCCTGCGAGCACGCAGGGCCTGTGTGGTGGGGGAGATGAGGCGCTCCCCACTCCTGGTGCAGCGGGGCCCACGGCCAGGCGGGGCAGGGCCCCTCCCCCAGGGCCGGTCTCGGGCTCCGCGGGCGGGCGGGTGGACGGGGCCGCGGGGGCCGCGGGGGCCGCGGGCACTCACCGTCATGCGGTCGCTCTTGTTGCTGAAGCAGCCGGTGGAGGACTTGTCGGTGTAGGCGTTGCGGGCAGTGTACTCCAGCTGGCGGTAGCGCGTGGGCACCTCGGCGTCCAGGCGGTAGGAGAGGTTGTGGAGGACGCACATGCAGTTCTCCACTGACTGGGGGCCGAGCAGAGACGGCCTGAGCCCCCGCCCGCCCCCGAGCCCTGGCCTGGCCGGGGAAGGCCCCCACCCGGCCGCCCGGGACTGTGCGAGCGGCCCTGCCCTGCGGCTGTGCGAGCACCAGTGACCCGCCCGCCCCTCCTGGGCCTCAGCTTCCTCAGCTCTGAAATGGGACCAAAGTGGCCTGCTTCCCAGGGCTCCCAGGGAGATGACCCCCAGGAGGCACCTACGGGAGGCCTGGTTGGCGGCAGGCACAGGCCGCGGCCACCGTCCCTGCTGCCCCGGCCAGCGTGCCCACGGCCAGCCTGGCTCCGGAGACACAGCCTGCACGAGCGACCCTGAACTCCTCCTCAAAGCCTCCGAGGCCCAGGACCTCCCCGCCCGAAAGGCTTCCCTCCCTCCCGGGGCCTCATATGCTTCCCTCCTCCATTCGGTCCTCCTTTCTCCCCTCCTTCCTCTCCCACCACGCCCTCAACCTGTTCTTGTGACCTCCGCCCCTTCCCGTGACCTTCACCTTCTCACTGTGACCTCCGCCCCTTCCCATGACCTTCACCTTCCCACTGTGACCTCCGCCCCTCCCCGTGACCTTCACCTCCGCACTGTGACCTCCACCCCCTCCCCGTGTCCTCCGCCCCTCCCCGGTGCCCTGGAGACGGCTCTCTCCTGAGGCCTGTGGTCACAGCTGATGGAGGAGCAGGAGGCAGAGTCCTCTCCAGGGAAAGCCCATGTGGGACCCAGGGGTCACGATGCCCGGCCAGCCCCTGGGGACGGCTCTCTCCTCCGGCCGGGTGGGCGGACTGCAGCCTCCGTGCCCCTTCCCACCACCGTCTGCCCTCCTGCCCGTCTGCGCAGGTGTGCGGTGTGGGTGGGCGCGCGGCTGTGCTGGCCTTCTGGGGCCACACTCACCTTGTCGTCACAGCGGTTGGCCGCCACGCAGTTCTGGACGTAGGCCATGAGCGAGTCGATGAGCCCCATGTAGTTGCGCATGGTCTGGCGGCCCGCGTCTGCGGAGCTCAGGTTCCTAGTGGAGGTCACGAGGAGGGGCAGAGGTCACGGGGAGGGGGCAGAGGTCACGGGGAGGTGCAGAGATCATGGGGGGTGGAGGTCATAGGGATGGGGTGGAAGTCACAGGGTGGGGTGGAGGTCAGGTGGAGAGAGCAGAGGTCATGGGGAGGGCAGAGGTCATGGGGAGAGGGTGGAGGTCACGGGGGTGGAGGTATGGGGAGGGGCAGAGGTCACGGGGAGGGGTTGGAGGTCGTGGTGGGAGAGGAAGGCGGGGAGAGAGGACAGAAACTGAAGGAAGCAGATGAGGACCGGGCTCTCCTCAGGCCTGGCTGAGGCCGGGCTGGGGTCTCCCTGGCCTCCTCCACCCTCCTCCGTGCCCGCCGGGCTCCAGGCCCGGAACTGCTATGTGTCCCGGGCTCTGATGCTGCTAGCAGCCTGGCACACACTGGACCCTCGTGGCACGTTCTGGGCAGGGCCTGGGGCTCCACCGCCTGGCCCTGCCTGGGGCTGCTGGACAGGGGCTCGGAGGCTCCCTGGAGGCGGTGTCCTGCCCCCAGCACGGGGCTCACCCCCGGGCCGCCTGGGCGCCCCTGCCTGGCGCAGGTGGGGTTTGGCTGTGGCTGCCCCGTTAAGGTCTCCATGACCCTGACTCTGCACCTCCCCAGCCTCTCCCCTCCGCTCCTCGGAGGCTGCTGTTAGAGGGAGGTGTGACCCTGAGTGCGGTCTGCTCCTGGGTACCCGCCACCTCCGCCCCCAGAGGAGAGTCCCACCCCCTGCAGCCCCCAGGGCCTTTGCCACGGGCTGGGGCGGAACCCAGGAAGTTCTGGCCAAAGCAGTGCCCTCCTCACGCCAGGGAACACGACAGACGCTGTTAGCGTCACAGCCAGGAGGTGACGCACTGAGGCGTCGGTACACGAGCATCTCAAAGACGCTCCTCAGGAGTGCAACAGCCAGGGCTGTGCGGAGTGGGCGGGCGGCCAGCGGAGCCAGTTCAGACGTTCAGACCCACGAGTCTCCACTCAGACTCCTGGCTCAGGCCCCCCTGGTGCAGGTGGGGGTCCCAAGCCTCGTCCAGGCCCTCGCCCCCGGCCCCTCTGAGCCTGGGCTCGGCCGGCTGGACCCCGCCTCACCTCAGGCAGCCGGTGGCATTGAAGAAGACCTCGGGGTCCACGGGGTCCCGGGGCAGGTTGCTGTTGCCGTCGCACCAGCCCGAGAAGGGGATGATGACGCGGTCAGCCAGCACGGGCAGCGCCTCGGCGATCAGCTCCTCCTTCAGCTCGTCGGTGGAGGACAGGTTCCAGAGCAGCCCTGGGGGACCGCGGGCTCAGCAGGACCAGGGCACAGGGCCACCCCGCTGGACCCCGCCCCCGCTGGACCCCGCCTCTGCTGAACCCCGCCCCGCTGGACCCCGCCCCCGCTGGACCCTGGCCCCCAGACTGCCGTTAGGCTTGCCAACCCCCGACCCCACGTTCCAGCCAGACAGCAGGGTTTCAAGGGCGGAGCGCTGGGGGTTCTCTGTGCGGGTCAATGTGACACACGGTGGCTAAGCCAAAGCTCCGACCCCTCGGGGTCTTCTCCTGGTCTCCATTTCTCCAAACACAGATCCCGCCTGGACACACTGCCCTCTCTCCTCAGACACCTCAGACCGCGGGCGGACAGAGGGACCCAGTACCCAGGGCACCCGCTGGGCACGACTAGCCTGGCCAGCACTGGCCTGAGTGTCCACCTGAGGCTGCCCCCCGCCCCCCCCCGCCCCCGCCCCCGCGGCCGGGCCCCCACCGGTCAGCTGCTTCTGGATCTCCGCGCTCCCGGTCCTCCTCAGGAGGCTGACCGCCTCGCGGATGCCGTTCTGCCGCCGTGTCTCCAGCTTGTTGGCGGTGCTGCGGAACACGAGGTTGCGCAGAGCCCCGGCCGCGGCCTGCTGCACGTTCTGGTTGGGGCTGCGGAGCAGGTCCACCAGCTTGCAGATGCCGCCCAGCTGGTACACCTGCGGGAAAGTGCGCCGGGCGGGGCTCAGGCCAGGCTGGAGACCCGCCGCCCGGAGCCGCGCCACTCTGAGCCCATCGCCCGGCGCTGCCCAGACAGACGACGGGCAGCCTGGAGAGACGCGGGGGCCAAGGCGGCGCCGGACAGGGCGCCCTGCTGCCTCGCCGGAGCCCTCAGCCCCCTCCCAAGCCCCGTGTCCCTCCTGGGCGCCTGTGGTGAGGACCGCACGGAGCCTGCTTCAGAGTCCTGAGGCCGGGGGGACCCCTGTGGGGACACCTCCCACTGTGGCAGGGGCTGCATGGACATGGACCCCGCCCGCACTAGGAGTCTGCCCGCTTCACAGGGCCACGAGGAGGCCTCCCTGCCGGCCACACTCAGGGGCACAGACAGCCCTGCTCTCAACCATGGGAGAGACAGAGAGACAGAGAGAGACAGAGAGACAGACAGAAAGACAGACAGAGACAGAGAGAGAGAGAGAGAGAGAATCAGAGGGTAGGGCTGAAGCTGAAGGGGAGGAAGCCGTCCTTTCCTTAGTGAATTTGAGGAGGGGTTTCCTTTGAGCCTGTGGCTGTCACTCCAGACCACGGGCTGAGTGGTGTCCCCTGCAGACAGCCCCCTGACCTTGGGCATGCCGGGCACACTCCCAGCCTTCGGCAGCTGGGCAGGGGGATGAGGGGCCAACAGCAAACGCCCCCCACCCCGGCTCAGAGTGGGCTCAGGCTGCCCCCCAGCCCCCCGGCCACTGACCTGCTGCTTGGCAGACTCGTCTTGGAAGCAGGTGTGCTGGATGTAGTAGGCCCCGATGGCCTGGCACTTCTCGTCCTGGGAGCTCAGGTACTGCACAGCCTTGGGGATGGTCAGCCCGCTGCACTCAATGTCCTCGCTGCAGATCCTGTGGGCATGGGTGGGCCAGAGGGTTGCAGGGGCTCAGGGTCCCTGTGCCCGCCCCAGAGCTGGAAGGGGCTGGCCCCACTCCCACAGTGGACAGCTCCCCCAGAGGAGGGGACGGCTCACCCCGCAGGGAGCATTTGCAGGGATGAGGCCCTGGTCACCGGTCATGTCCAAGCGGACAAGTCACCTCTGTGCTGAGAGGCAGCTCTGCCCTACTCCTGAGGGGAAGCGCCCACCCACCCTGCCATCTCTCACGTGTGTGCCTGGTGCTGGGAAAACAGAAGAGGATGCTGGGAGCCTCTGCATCTGTCTGCACCCCTCCATCACCCCTCCTCCCGCCCTCCCTCCACCCATCCATCCCCCATCTTCCTCTCCTGCATCCCTGCATCAACCATCATCCATCATCCATCTTCCCTCAATCTATTGCCCATCTTCCCTCCATCCATTCATCATGCATCCATCCACTGTCCATGTTCCCTCAATCTATTGTCCATCTTCCATTCATCCCTCCATCCATCCATTATCCATCATCCATCCATCATCAATCTTCCCTCCATCAACTGTCCCTCTTCCATCCATCATCCACCTTCATCCATCTATTGTCCATCCTCCTTCCATCCCTCCATCCCCGCATCTTCCTTTCCTTCATCCATCCATCATCCATCATCAATCTTCCCTCCATCTATTGTCCATCTTCCCTCCACCCATCCATCCCCCCATCTTCCTCTCCTGCATCCGTCATCCATCTTCCCGCAATCTGCTGTCCATCTTCCATCCATCCCTCCATCCATTCCCTCCATCATCCATCCATCTATCATCCATTTTCCCTCTATCCCTTCATCCATTCATCTAGCCATCCACCCCTGCGTCCCTCTCTTCCTCCTTCCTCCATTTCCAAGTCGAGCTGATTTTTCTAACACAAACATTCTCACACCTGCTCCTCCTCCCATCCTCACGGCCACTGCCTTCCTTCTGACCACGGTCACTCTCATTGGGACGACAGCGAGACCCACCCCCAGTGGCTTTCTTCTCCGAGCACTCAGTCCCACCCGAAGTGTAACAGCCGTTCCCAGATGAGCGGTTGACACCCTGTTTGCTGAGCTGTCCCCATCAGCAGCTTCTCCATACTGCAAGTTCAAGTTCAGACTCGAACTGAGACTGATACCCAAGGGCATGCATTGGTCGAACCGTACAAAATGGCCAATAACCCACATTTTTGGAGCCACAAAACTAGAACCATCCTGTTCTAACCCAACAGTCTGGTTCTGCCACGACTCACACACTCCCAGCCTGAACTCGTGTCTGCTCCAGCA
The DNA here is from genome assembly GCF_019320065.1 of Cervus canadensis. NCBI lineage: Eukaryota > Metazoa > Chordata > Mammalia > Artiodactyla > Cervidae > Cervus > Cervus canadensis. Next base: position 1,154,687 of record NC_057398.1, read on the forward strand.
AGACTGCGCTCCACGCTGCACCCTGATCAGGCCTGGGTGCCTCTGTCCCTTCCCCTCACTGCAGACCCCCGGCTGGGAGCCCCCCTGGGGAAAGGAGTCCTCCTTCCAGGACCTGCTCCAGCTCCCACAGTGCTGACGGCAGGCCGCGTCCCTGGCCTCTGGTTCCCACAGACAGCTGGGCAGCCTCTTCCTGGCCCCAGCCCCCGCCCCTAGAAATCCTCCCAGCATTTCTAGAGCAGCCCGCGCTTCGTGAGTCCCAGCCTCATGCCCCTCCACTGCAGGCGCCCGACTCCGTTTCTGGAAAGACAGCCTCTGGAGAGGAGCTCCCGGACCTCCATCAGTGGTACCCGCCGCATCGGGAGAACACCGCCCAGCATCTGCAGGGCAGACCTCACCTCCACACAGTCTGCCACTCATGCCCGATCCTGTCCTCTTGGGGCCTCCAGTTTGGGGAAATGAGGCGGGGCTGGACGAGGCCCTGGTCCGTCTCCAAAGGAGACATTCTCTCAGTCCTTCTCCAAAGACTCCTAAGTACCCGTATGGCCTCCAGGCAGCCATCAGAGGGCCAGTTCCATAACGGCCAGGACAGCGTGGTGAGCAGAGGAGGGCGTGGTGGCGGCGTGGCCTTGGGCAAGCTACCTGGCACCTCTGAGCCCGTCTCTCCCCAGGTCCTAGCCTGGAAGGGCTCTGGGGGTCAGACACGAAGACTGCAGTCCCCCCAGGCCCCGCGGAAGGCAGTTAACCCCACAGCTGCAGGCGGCCCTGGCTGTTCAGTCCATGCAGTCTCCCTGCTCTGCCCATCCACGCTCAGCAGACGTCAAGGAAATGCGTACAGGACTCTGGTGGGGACCGAGTGCAGCTCTGAGGTTCATGGGGCGCAAGAGCGACCCTCGAGACCCGGTGGCCGTCCCCAAGCCGGCCTGTGCCCAGGGCTCTCTACGGGCACCGGTGGCCATCCCCATGGCTCTCTACGGGCCCCGGTGGCCGTGTCCAAGCCGGCCTGTGCCCAGGGCTCTCTACGGGCACTGGTGGCCATCCCCATGGCTCTCTACGGGCCCCGGTGGCCGTCCCCAAGCCGGCCTGTGCCCAGGGCTCTCTACGGGCACCGGTGGCAGTCCCCAAGGCTCTCTACGGGCACCGGTGGCCATCCCCATGGCTCTCTACGGGCCCCGGTGGCCGTGTCCAAGCCGGCCTGTGCCCAGGGCTCTCTACGGGCACCGGTGGCGGTCCCCAGGGCTCTCTACGGGCACCGCCCCCCGTGCTGATCCTTCTGGCTTCTGTCCTCTGCCCTGTAAGATGGACCCCACCCCTTTCTCGTCATCGACCCTGGGGCACACTCCTTTGCTCTTTCGGAAGGTGGGGAGAGCATTAACCCCCAAGCCCAGCGAGCCTCAAGCCCCGACAGAGTCTGCACTGCCTGCAGGCTGGTGAGGCACGCCGCAGGCCCAACAGGGTCTCTGAGTCGGAGGTCTAGGCAGCCTGCCGAGGAGCTTTCCTCAAAAGCTTCCTGGTGATGCCAAGGCTGGTGGTCAGAGGCACACACTTTGAGAATCACTGGCCCAGCCAGTCCCTCACTTCCCTCCTCCCCCGTTCATCACTGGAGACCCCTTAAAATCAACCCACACACTTGACACCTCTGTTCGGGGTCCGGGATCCGCCACCCCCTGCAGGCTGAGAACCCCGGGCCAGCAGCCGGTCCCCGCGGCCCCGCCCGCCCCTCGCTGTGGGTACTCACTTGGAGCTGGCCCTGGAGTGGCTGAAGGACAGGTCCTTGGTGCAGGAGGTGGGCGGGACGCACACGGGGTCCTGCTTGGAGGTGCAGGAGGGCGGGCGCCCCGGGTACTTCTTGACCGCCTTCTGGCCGCTGCAGGTGCTGTAGAAGCTGTAGCGGTTCTGGGTGGTCTTGTGGCCCTTGCTGCCCAGCGTGCCCTTGCGTAGGGTGCCCCGGGGGTCGCAGTAGAGGTCGGGCTCACTGCGGCTGGCCTTGATCTTCTGCATGAAGCAGATGTCGCTGCCGGCGCCCGGCGCGGTGCAGCTTCCCCGCGGGTACTGCCGGCCCCAGCTCTCCATCTGGCTGTAGGAGCTGAAGCGCCTGTTGTCAGCCTCCCGCTTGAGGGTCCCATTGTAGATCTGGGGGAGAAGGGGAGGGAGGCTCAGCCGGGGTCCCCACCCAGGATCCACCACCCCGCCACCCCCGTGGTGGCGCTCAGAGGGTCCTGGGATGTCTGGTGAGGGGGGAACCCTAACCAGCCTCCCATAGACAACTTCTCAAACTGCAGGTTGTGACACCTTACGGATTAGGAAATCAATTCAGCAGACTGTGACCACCATTTTTTTTTTTAATGGGATCAAATAATATATATTGGAATTAGAAAATATGAGTGCAGGACATGTAGAAAGGGCTGGGCTGTGTGTCAAGTGTACGGCTTACCGTGGCTTGTAGCCAGAAAAGATCAGACAGCCGCTGACCTGGTCCCAGTGGGCCGGGTCCAGAGGGGAGCCGGTGGCTTTCCCACGGAGGGAAGTGCGACCGCGGGGCTGGAACCTGAGTCCCCGGCCGCAGCCCCGCCGCGTGTCCTGTGCAGACGTCCCCGGCTCCCGAGATCGCCTGTGCTCCGCGGGGGACTGCTCCCACCCTGAAAGGACTCTCCCATCGTCGTTTCTCTGCTAAACTCCTCATCTCGCCTCCCGCCGACCAGGGCAGAGGGCATTCTGGGGAACCCCTCCAAGGCCAAAGCAGGGAATTCTGCTCCTGGGCCCCCGGCGCCCACGAGGCAGGCCCGGGGCTGCAGCGGGCACAGGGTGGCCAGGGCTGTGCCGTCAGACGGGCATCAAGGGAGCGGCGGGCAAGGCTCAACCGAACCGCAAACCTGGAGGACAGCGAGGTGCCCCCAGGGCTCTGTGTGAGCCCGGCGGGGAGTCGGGCGCCCTGGGAAGAGACTGCAGAGCCGGGGGCTCGAAGAGCGAGGCCCTCACGGAGCAGAGCAGCCAACTGCTGGCCTGCCGGCTCTGACTCACCCCGAGACCAGAGGACCCACGCAAACCAGAGAAAACGCGTGCACCAGGGGTCGACTCGCACTCAGCTTTGCCGGGGTGAGCTGGGGCCCAGAGCCTGCCTGCCCCACCCTGTGAGTGAGTATGAGTGTGTGTGTGTGCGTGTACGCGTGCACACACGCGCCCACGCAGAAGGGTGTGGTCGGGCAGCCGGCTGAGCCCCCTCCACCCTAGGTCCAGCCACTGGCCCTCGGCCAGGCCCCCTTGCCCCGCACAGAGAGCCTTTGGGGCAGGAAGCCACTGTGGTCAAGCTCCGGTCAGTGGTGAAACCAACTCAGAAGCCCCCATCACCCTGGCAACGGTGCTCTGGTGTGCTCTGCTCACCAGCCAGGCCGGTGTGCACCCAGACAGGCGCGGTGCTCACCCCCAGACTGGGTCAAACCAGCCAAGCCCAAAGGTGTGTGGGGCGGGAAAGGCGCAAAGGGACCAGAAGGGATGGCGGTCAGCGGGGCAGGCTGCCGTCTGCGTGTCTGTGGTTGGCACACGCGCGGCGCACCGGAGACACGCTGATGGTGAGAAACAGGAAGCCGGCCCCCAGGCTGCAGGCTGGAGGCCACACCCCCTCCTCAGGGGAGGAAGCCGATGACGGCACCTTGGAGCGAAGGCTGAGCCTTAAATGGAAATGCAGCCCAGAGCTGCCTGTCCTCAGAGACGACACTCCCGGTCCTTGTTCCGACAGTCCCCGGGTCCAAGCCCAGCACATGCAGATGCCGGCATCCTAGCTGGAGCCTGTGACCTTCGCCCCTTTCTTCTACCTGCCCCAAAGGCCTGCTCGGCATGTGGGGCGGCAGGGAGAGCTCAACGCGAGGAGGCTTGGGGGGCACGGCACAGGGTGAGGCTCATGGTAGGGCAGCGGCTGTGGACTGCCCTGGCGCTCAGACCGGGACCGCGGGCTGCCCGGGCACAGGAGGGGCCGAGCCCTCACCCAGGGCGGCCCGGGAGGGGTGGGGCTGCTCTCACGCCGCGGCCTCAGAGCACGGGTTCCAAGAAGGCAGAGGAGGCTGGTCTGCCCACACGGGCAGCTTTCTGATGGAACAGCACTGTGTTTCTTCGAGTGGGCAGGACAATTCTTCATTGTCCACGATGCCCTGAGCACTGCGGGATAAGTGCTGCACCGGTCCCCAGGCCCTAATTGCCAGGAGCACCTCACAGCTGCTGTGGCCAGGGAGAACACCTGCACGCTTCCCAGTGCTGCCTCGCGGGTCCCGAGCAGATGCCCACCAGACTGCCGAGCGGCAGCTCAGTGCTGGCCAGGCTGGGGGACCCGGCTCACCCCACGCACAGACATTGGTCTGCTGGCAGTGCCCACGGCTTTGCCTACAAAGGACAGTGAGATGCACACACGCACATACACACATATAAACACATGCTCACATGTGCTCACACATGCACAAATGTGCACATGCACGCACACACACATGCTTACATGTGCACACACACGCTCACATGCACACATACACACATGCTCACACGCACACATACGCTCATACATGCACACATGCTCATATGCTCACATATGCACACGCGCACATGCACGCGCTCACATGCACACACGCTCACACATGCTCACATACACACATGCACACATACACACACTTACATGCTCACACACGCACACACATGCTCACACACATACACACATGCTCACACGCACACACACCTACACACTCACACATGCACACACATGCTCAATGCACACACGCTCACACATGTACACACATATACACACATGTTCACACACACACACGCTCACACACGCACACGCCCTGTGGTCTAGCTATCTCAAGCTTCCTTGGGAAAGGCCAGCCTCAGGTGTATCGGAACACGCCAGAGGCTAGAACCCTGGGAGAGCCTGGGAGCAGAGCTGACCAGAGAGCCACCTGTGGACACCTGGGGGGGCCCCGGACAGACACGTTTCTGTACCTGGAACCACCCAGCAAGCCTCGCCCGGCCAGGGCCCGCTCTGCTCCCACTTCAGCTAATGACTGAGGTCTTGTAACCCATTTTATCTCCCTCTCCCCTTCCTTTGTAGAGAAGTGGGGAACTTTGCCCACTTCTGAGTTCCCCCCAACCCTTCTCCTCGACGTAAGCTCTCTTCCCACCCCTCCTGAGGTTGGGAAGTCCTCAGAGGCGAGGAGTCTGGTCCTGTGGGCAACTAGTCCCCAGTAAGTAAAGCTACCTGGACTGGGGCCTCAAGCCCCTGAGCGCAAGCACCACCCCCCCCCCCACCTCCTCGGGCTGTGGCAGCCGGAGGGGCACAGGGCAGGCCTGGGTGAGAAGCAGGTCTGTGTCCTGCCTGTTAAGCCCATCCTGAGACCAAGCCTCGCTGGGCAGGTGGGGCTGGGCAAACCGGCTTCAGGTGGACACACCCGGCCCCTCCCGCCCAGACGTGCCCAGCAGAGCGTCACCGCAGAGGGCCTCTGTGAGAGCCAGCACAGGGCCACCTCGTGAGGTCCTCGCCCTCCTGGCCTGGCGAGGGGCTCCTGAAGAACCCAGACTGGAGATGCCTTGGGGACAGACCTCTCCTGCCATCTCACTGCACCCACTCAGCACCCAGCCAGGGCCCTGCCCAGGGGAGCAGACAGACCACAGCCCGCCATCCTCCTAGACAGCGGTCAGGACGGCACCACGGCCAGTCTAGGGGGCAGGGGGCCTTACCACGTGACGCGCTGGCCCAGGGGTCTGGAGAGCACAGAGCCCCGCCCAGCAAGGGCTCCCCGGGGAACTCGGGGCCCAGGGCGTGGGGAGCTTCCCAGGGATGGGGTGACTGCTTACTCGGCAATTTGTGTCAGTGTGGGAACCGCCAGCCTGAGTCACCAAAGGTGGGACCTGGGCGGGGGCAGGGTGGGGGCGTGCCGGTCCCTGCCCCCTCCGGCACGCCACTCCCTCCCTGGCTGGGAGCAGGGGCCCGCCCTGGGCCGGCCTCCCTTCCTTCCCGGGCACGGGGCTTGGTGCGGAGCATGAAGGACAGAAGGAGCAGGCCCTGGGCTTGGAGGCCCTGCCATCTGAGCTGCAGGCAGCTGTGGTGGGTGCCTTGCCCTGCAGTCCCCCAGGCCAGGAGGAGCTGTCCCAGGAGTCCATCACCTGCACCCAGAGACAGCAGTGCCCACTCAGGGGCCCTGGTTTGTGAACTGGACACTGCTGGTGGGTGACCAGCTCGCAGGCTGCAGGGGGGCACCACGGAGATCTGAAATCACTGATGCCAGCTGCCAGGCATCTTCTAGCACCTGATTTGTTTAATGTGGATAAACTGACATTTTGATGTCCATTCTGGGAGCAGAGATCTCACCAGAGAGCTGGCTGACAATGGCTAGTGTCCCCTGTAACCCGGGATGGTGGGGTCAGGGTTCACAGAGACCAGTCAGTGGTGAGAACCATCGTGGTGACTCAGAGATCTTCTGAAGTATCTGGACCGTGAAGCCCAAGCAGAAGAGCCTGCATGGCTGCCTCAAGGTGCCGCTCTCTCCAAAGAGAGAAGTCGGGGCCCTGAAAAGCCTGCTGTCCTGGGCTCTGGGCCCACTGCTGCTCTCAGCACGGCAGGCGTCAGGCCACCTCAGCTCTGCTGTTCCTGGTGACGGGGCAGCGGGCGGGGCCCGTACACTTGGTCACCCTGCACCTTGAGAGCTGGCCTCCCCGACGTGTGATGTCCGAAGAAACAACGGTGCGAGCTCCAGCTCCAGCACCCAGCTCAGGTACTGAGTTCCAGCACCCAGCTCCAGCACCCAGCTCAGGTACTCAGCTGAAGCACCCAGCTCCAGCACCCAGCTCAGGTACTCAGCTGAAGCACCCAGCTCCAGCACCAAGCTCAGGTACTCAGCTGAAGCACCCACTCCAGCGCCCAGCTCAGGTACTGAGTTCCAGCACCCAGCACCAACACCCAACTCAGGTACTCAGCTCCAGCACCCAGCTCTGCCTTCACATCCTACTTCCTGCTCCATCCCTGAACTGTGGGAGAGGCTGGGTCTTCTGAAACTCTTGCCCTGCATGCCTGAGACACAGGCTTTCCTCAGCTCCTGACCTCCTAGGATAGGTCTGGGGAACTGGGATTTCGGGTTTCACATGTGGACATCTCCGCTTCACTTTGGGGAGGACCCCCTGGCAGGGGACTGCCTTTCAGAGGCAGCTCTCAACAGACCCAAGAGGCAAAGGACCCCTGAGAGTCAGCCACCATTCTCATGGGCTCAGGCGAGTCCGAGGCACGGTCCTTGTACCCTCCCAGAGCCCCAAGCTCTTTTGAACCCAGAGGCAGCTCCTTGGTTCCAGTGATGGTTCATTCTGGGGACCCTTCTAAGGCCCCCACGTGAAATAACCCCTGGAACCTCAGATGAAGGGTGGACTCCTGAGAGACCGCACCTGAGGGCGAGGGAGACTCCCGGGCCAGGCACCCCAACTTGTGCCAGGGGCCTGGGGGATCGCTGGGCCCTGACTCGCCCCGGAGCACTGAGCCAGGAGGTGCTTCCAACCATAAGACAAAGGAAAGACTCCGCGAGGTGGCAAAGTCCTCGGGGCAGATTCTTCCTTGGAAACTCCTTGGTGAAGGAAGCGCTCCTGCTGGGGAGACAGCCAGGAATTTCACGGGAAGGTTGGCTGGGAGCTCCAGGGTCTGCTGACCGACCCCTGCTTTGGAAGGTGAACCTCTGCACATGTGCACACACACTGCTACACGCACACCTGCCTGTGTGGGACACACACCACTTCACGGAGGTCTTCACACGTCACGTCACTTCACAAAGAGACTCCATGGGGAAGGTCTTTGGACATGCCCTGAGCCTATCCTGTGATCACTGTTGTAGCAGGCCTGGTGCTCCAGTTTGCAAAGATCCCCCCAGTCATCCCCCTGGACATGTCGCAAGGAGATCAAACCAGTCAATCTTAAAGGATGTCAACCCTGAATACTCATTAGAAGGACCAACGCTGAAGCTGAAGCTCCAATATTTTGGCCACCTGATGGAAAGAACTGACTCATTGGAAAAGATCCTGATGCTGGGAAAGACTGAAAGCAGGAGGAGAAGGGGACGACAGAGGATGAGATGGCTGGATGACATCACTGACTTGATGGACATGAGTTTGAGCAAACTCTGGGAGACAGTGAAGGACAGGGAAGCCTGGCGTGCTGCAGCCCACGGGGTCACAAAGAGTCGGACATGACTGAGCGACTGAACAACTCCTCCTCTTGCTGGAGCCTCACAATCGCCTCCTCCCGCCTGGCTGATGACGTGTCAGGACAGACGGCAGAGCTCTCTCTTATAGCATCTCTCTCTCCTCTCTTTCTTTTGGCTGCACCATGTGGCATGTGGGATCTTAGCTCTTGGACAAGGGATTGAACCCGCAGCCCCTGGAGTGGAAGCCCAGAGTCTTAACCACTGGGCCACCAGGGAATGCCCCGAGAGCATTTCATAACTCAGAGAACTTGAGGCCGGGCCAAGGCCACGCAGCTTAGATGGGGCTGACTCTGAAGCAGGACTCAGACCTCCAACCTCTCCCGGTGTTCGCCCTCCAGTCACCCGGCCGCCAGAGTCTGGTGACATGCGTGCCGTCCAGCAGCCCAGAGCCTGGTGACACGCGTGCTGTCCAGCGGCCCAGAGCCTCTGCAGCTGGGGCCCTGCAGCATGCGTGGCTCCCGCCCCAGCACCTCCGGGGCCAGCCGGCCCGGCACCTGGGAAACCGCCTCCCCTCGGCCCCCGACCCCGGCAGCGCCTGCCCCCGTCGTTGGCTGACAGTGGGAGACGTTCAAGAAGAGCTCGGGTGCCTGGCTGGGTGACCCACAACTCGGCTCCATGCCCACAGGGCCGGGCGGAGGCCCTCTGTCCCGGGGATGCCTGTGGGCAAGGCAGCCTTGTGATCGGGCACAGCTGCCTGGCGAGGTCACGAGAGGAGGGCGAGCCGGAGGACGCGCTCACCCCTGCACCAAGCTGGGTGCAGAATCAGGTAAAGGCCGAGCTCCCGGAACCAGCCAAGCCTCACTGTGCTTCCCGGGGCCCTAGAAGCCCGGCCACCTCGCTCCCCGCCCTGGGGGCGCTTAGAGGGAGGAGAAGGGCCTGCCCCCTGACCCCCAGCTCCTTCTGGCCTCCTGCACGGCACCCCGCCCTTCCCCCCTGCTCTGTGGGCCTCCTGGAGCTTTTTCCCACCTTGATTCCCGAGAAGGAGACGGCCGGGGCTGCTGCCTGGACGTGTCTGTAACATTTGCCGACCTCCCTTTTCTGAGCAGGAAGAAAAAAGTCATCTCTGCATGGACTTAAATAAGGATACTGGTTTTTTTTTTTCTCTCTCTTGAGTTACTGATACAAAGTTTCCTTTCAAAGTGAATACACTTCCTAGATTTTTTTTTTTTAATCACGTTTTCCTTTTAATAAGGCTTGTTACTCAAAAGTGTAGCTTTGAAAACCTGTAGCTTGTTGTGACAACCAGAGAAGCCGGGAGCAGCCTCGCCTGAACACGGCCGCGGTGCCCTCACGGGCTCTCCGTCGCCGGGGTGGAGGGCGAACGCTTAAAGTCAGTCTATTAAAATTAAGGAATAATTGTCGGTGTGATGATTTTTGTGGAAACAGTGACAGTGGAGATCAGATGCCCAGGTTCCCAGCAGGGACAGCATGACGGGACTGCTGGACAAGGGGCCCCGAGGTCAGTGCCCCAGGGCCGGGTCTCCCTGAGTGGCTGTGCAGCCTCGGGCCGTCCCCTCATGCTTCTGAGCCTGCGTTTCCCCAACCAGAGCAAGTCCTGCAGGCTTCTGCCTTTGGGCGTCTATGATTCAGCCCGACTGCAGTCTTTTGGACGCGCCCTTCTCCCCAGCTCAGAGCTTGGGAACAAACCCACCAGCCTGCCCTCATCCCCTTCCCGGCCACACCCTTGTGCAGCCCCCAAGCTGCCTCCCTCCCCAGCTGTCTCTACCTCCCATCGCCTGCCCCGATTTGGGTTCTCAGCTGAGTTTGCTCTTCCCAGGCAGGAAGGCCTCCTTAGAGACACGCAGGGGCCCTGGGCTAGGAGGCTGGGCCCCACCCTACAGGCGAGGGGTGGGGGCCTCATCCACCCGCTTGGGAATGGCTGCTTGCTGCTCTTGTCCCAAGCGGGTGAGCCCGGTGACAAAAGGAAGCCGCAAGGGAAGGCAGGCAGCAGACCCCCTGCGGTGTTTTGGCCCCCTCTTCCCCCCTCACCGCCCCTGCCCCCTGTTGTCCACTCTGGAGCCAAGCAGGAGAGGCAGAAGCCGAGGTCCGGGCACCCGCCCTCCCCTCCACACCCCCCCACAGCGCAGAGTGGGCTCTGGACCCGGTTCTGCCTAGCAGACCTGTGAGGCATCTGCTGGACGAGGCCCTGCACTGCAGTGCAGCCTGACCTCCCCGCTAATGAATCGGAACCCCAAGGCCCGGTTCGCTCCGACCCCACAAGGATGCCAGGACCGGAAGTGCAGACAGGATGGGGAGAGCAAACTGCTGCACTATTCAAGAGGCTCCCAAGCCTGGCTTCCTTGGGCTGCACCCACCCAGCGTGACGGCAGGGGCTCGGCCGGCCTCCCCGTCTGCTCACCCGGAGCCCCGGGGCCCTGTCCCCAAGCCTCCAGGACACCGGGGACCAGGGTTGGGCCTGACCTGGTCCCGCCTGCCCGCCACTGACACCCAGGAGACGAGGCCGGAGGTTAAGTCACTCTGCCACCTGCCACAGCACCTCATCCCAGGCTCTCATGCTGTTAGCGTTTATCACTAACACTGTTATAAGCGAGTTAGGGCTTTAAAGACTTGTCGGCTGAAACTAGTTTTTGTCAGGACTTAAAAAAAAAGAAGGCAAAACCAAAACACGCTAATTTTCTTCTGGCGCAAAATAAAGAAGCTTTAGGATCGGCCCTGAGTCTTCAAATCTCCCCTCCAAAGTTTCGGAGGCTCTGAGGTGACTCATGAGAAGGAAGGTGAGTCCGACGGTGGCTCACGGGGGGCGGGCGGGGGGCGGCCTTTCTCGGAAGACGCTGACCAGAAGTGGCAGGTGGATTAACGCCAAGAAGACATAAACGCAATCAGGCTCTGTCCTCCCCCGGAGGAGGAGGCGCCCCTTCCCGAGCCCCATGGGGAAGGACTACTGCAGACTGCCCCGGGCGGGCAAAGTCTGACCTCCCCCCTTCTGCTGCACTGAGCCCCCTGCGGGCACACGTCTTCCCAAACACGCCCCCTGCCCCCCAGGGGCCCACCAGCTGGGACCCAGACAGGTGACATCCTGCCTTCTCCGGGCCCGGCCTCTGGCCCTGCCCTACTGGGGGTGATGGCTGTGTCCAGGTGCCCGGTGCCAGCCCCAGGCCTGGAGAGCCCCCTGCCCCGGACAGCCCCCTGCCCCTCCTGTCTGCGAAGGGCAGCCCTCCAAGCTCAGTTACCCGCCCAGAGCTGCCCTGGGACTCTGCCTGCATGGCTCCCGGGCTGCATCCTCTCCCTTCCAAGCCCCTGGGTGCCAGCTTCTCTCCCCCAAGTGAGGACACCTGACACAAGACCTCAGAGCCAAGGAGACCCTGCTGGTGAACCCGGGGGGCCAGCTGCGGTCAGACGGGGGCTGCTCCTGCAGGGAAGGGAGCAGGGGGCAGCCCCCGGCCCCACTCCCTCGTCTCCTCTCTCGGGCACATTCTGTCCCTCGGCAGCAGGATCGTTGCCTCTTCTTGCCCGGCGAGAGCCCGGGGCCCTTGGGACTGGGTGGGGGTGCGTCACTGCTGGCAGAGGACCCGGGCTGGCAAGCACCTAGACCACTCCCTCTGGGGGCAGGAGCCGTGCCCGCCTGGACGGGACTTGCTTCTCTGCCGGGACTTTCCAAACCGATCAGAGAACTCAGAGAGGGGAGCAGGGCAGGAGGCAGGCCTGGGCTTTCAAGGTGGCAGTTTCCAGGGGCCTCCCCTCCTCTGTAGGGAGCTCGAGGGCCTGCCTCCTCCCTGCAAAGTGAAGGGCACGAAGCCCGAGCAGCTCTGTGGCTGCTGCAAGGGTCAGCCAGCCGCCGTTTCCCCGGTGCCCGGCCCAGATGGAAGCAGAAGGCAGTGCACCCACAGGCCTGGGGGTGACCCCGCCCCACCCGGAGACCACCGTGAGGCCCTGGCAGCCGCTCACGGACCGCTCTCCAGCCACACAAAACCTGAAAACTCAAGGCCAAAGGAGCCCTCCGCTAGGATGTCATCCAACAGCCTTCCTCCAAGGACGAGAAAGGTCTCGAGAGGAGATGAGCCCCAGGTCCCTCTGCTCGTAGCAGCCGAGCTGAGAGCAGAATCAAGGCCTCCTGCTTGACTGGCGCGTCCTGTCCACAGCCCCGCCTGCCCTCGAAACAGGAATTCTCACCCACTGCCGAGACAGGCGAGCTGAAGCTAAGAACGGGTCCTTCTGTGCCACCCGCCTCTGGGAGCAGTCTGTCTGCCGGCAAAGATAGGCTGTTCCTCTGCCTCAAGGGCAAGGGTCCCACCACGTTCTCTCCGGCAGCCCCTCGCCCTGGGCCCGGCCCCACAGACCCCGCGCACACGCGGCTCGCAGAGCCTGGGTTCCCATCGCCCACGGAGCCTTGCACAAGCCCAGCCCTCTCATCTACAGAAGGGGGCCTCGGGGCACCTCTGGGTGTTGTGTGCCCACCCCCTCAGGGAGGGGGTCCCAGAACATGGAGGCTGGTTCGTGATGGGCTCATCAACCACTAACACGTCAGGAACACGTATAGCTGAGAAGAGGCTGGGAGGAAGATTCGCAGTGAATCCTGGGTATTTTCTTTAAATAATTTTTTTTTCCAGCAGTGCCATGATGCTTGTGTGATCTTAGTTTCCCAAACAGAGCCTGGGCCCTCAGCAGTGAGCGCACGGAGTCCTAACCACTGGCCTGCCCTGAAAAAGTGAAAGTCGCTCAGTGGTGTCCGACTCTTTGCCACCCCATGGGCTATACAGTCCATGGGATTCTCTAGGCCAAAATACTGGAGTGGGTAGCCATTCCCTTCTCCAGGGGATCTTCCCAGCCCAGGGGTTGAACCCAGGTCTCCCGCATTGCAGGCAGATTCTTTACCAGCTGAGCTACAAGGGAAGCCCAAGAATACTGGGATGAAATAGAAAAATGGGGTCAGTGACCAGAATGAAGACAGACTCTCCCCTGGTCACTCTCCTGGGGAGTCTGGCCCTCCGAGCGCTGGTCTGGTGTAACTGAGCACGGAGAAGGGGTTCAACACGGCGCCCCCGGGGGATCCCTGGCCCAGACCGCCTGGCAGCTACTACCGTATGGGATCGGCTCCCGGCAGGATGCTCTCAGCCTGTCCACAGCCAAAGCACCGCTCACCCGTGTGACGCCCAGAGGGATGGAATGCTCATGACGCACCTCTTGGTTTGTGGAAAACTTTTCAGGCTGGAGGCGCAAGTGAAGGAGGCTGACGCCTTAACCCAGAACCTTTCTCAGGAGCCTAACCTGTCCACGGGCTGCAGCCTCGTCCAGGACACGCCAGGGTGACAGCAGCTGGCTTCCAGGGACCCGGCACAAGGACCCTCAGAGGGGCAGCAGCCTCCCTTCCCTCCCCTAGGAAATTCTGTCTGGATCCCCAGCCTAGGAGACAGGCGCTTGGGGGTCTTGTTTCTCTTACAGGGATAAGTGGAAACACACACTGACCTGGGGTCTCCAGATCCAGCAAGTACAGGACACCCAGCTAAATCTGAAGATCAGATAAACAACAAATAACATTTTAGGCTAAACAGGCCTCCAAAATTGCATTTCTTTATGTATGACTGGAGCCGAGTGCAGGAAGGAAGCGGGGGCCGCTGCCTGCAGCTCTTGGTGGCGGGGAGGAAGGGGTGGGCATGGGTGGGGTGGCAGGGAGGAAGTGAGGGCGTGTGAAGTCACGGGTCTCGTCTGAGCCCCCAGAATGGGCTGTAGTGCTACAGTGCAGAGATCGATGTCTGGAGTGAGGACAGGAAAACCCGTCAGGGTGAGAGCCGGGAGGCCGGGCCCGTCCACTGCCCCGTCACCAGCCGTGTGACCCTGGGCCTCGCTGGGCCCGGGTGTCCTCAGCTGTGGAATGTCAGCCTCGTTGGGCTCTGACACTCCCCGAGCCTGGTCCTGAGAACAAGGCTGGGCATGCCCCACCCTTCACCTCAGCTTCCCTGCTCCCCATTCCCCAAGGTTCTTGGCTCTGGGCTCTAGTGATGCCGCCCCTAGATTCGGTCTCTGAGGGCCAGGAGGCTGGAACGACCAGAAGAGAACAGACAACTGACCAGCCAAGAGTTTTCTCTGGACCGGTTCTTTTCCTCAAGCCCCTGGATGGTGCATCAGATTCACTTTGCTTCATTCTATTAAACACCCTCTAGGTTAAATTTTCTTGACTTGTGATGTGTGTGTACATGTGTGCTACATGGCTTCAGGCAGGGCCAACAGTTTGCAACCTGTGGACTGTAGCCCGCCAGGCTCCTCTGTCCATGGGACTGTCCGGGCAAGAGTACTGAAGTGGGTTGCCATGCCCTTCTCCCGGGGATCTTCCTGACCCAGGGATCAAACCCTTGCCTCTTACGTCTCCTGCATTGGCAGGCGGGTTCTTTACCACTGGGTGCCACCTGGGAAGGCTGACTTGTGATATAAGTGGTTGTAGATTATAAATAGTATAAGTAATATGATGACATATATATATGGAGAGGGAAATGTCAACCTACTCCAGTACTCTTGCCTGCAGAATCCCTTGGACAGAGGAGCCTAGCGGGCTACAGACCATGGTGTCTCAGAGTCGGACGCAACTGAGAGACTGATACACACATATATACATCTCGTCCACATTTTTTAAATTAGAAGACTATTGCTGAAATAGAATATAAGGTAGAATCATACGGCTTTTTAAACACCTTTAGAACTTTCCTTTTTGGAACTGTCCACAGGTACTTGGCATATTTAGATAAAATCCATGCTCAGGGGTGACCAATCTTTGTTATCTGAAGTTGATTCAATGTTTCAAGCCTGAGAAGTGAGACTCTCAGAGGGCTGACTGTCATTTCTGCTCAAACACAGGTCCTGACAACACAGAAATGGGGCTGGTTTTGTTAGGGGGCCCCTAAAATGGCACTAACGACCAGTATATTTTATAAAAACCTTTAGGGGTCACGAGTAATGGCAGGGCTGGTACAGTCCTGCGGCTCAGCCACCGACGCCTGCTTTCGCCTTGCCGGCGTCCTCTCTGGGTTTCTCCCAGTTCCCTGCTTCTCCGAGGGCAGCTGGAGGCTCCTCTGAGGAGGGTCCGCGTGCCTGCGCGCCCCCACCCCGCCCTCTGGGCCGGTTTCTCGGGAGGGGGCGGGGCTGAAGCCCCCTGGCTTGGGCACTCCGTCCCTGGGACAGCCCCTCGGCCTGAGGCTCTCCTGGCGTGTCCGCTGCTCGCCCTCTGCTCCCCGGCCCGAGTCCCGACCTGCTGGGTTCCGCCATCCTGGCTGACATGCCGCTGGCTCCAGCATCAATTCTTCCACCGCCCCCCGCCCCTCCCGCTGCCAAATCCCCGTGTGCGCGCATTCGTGCGCTGTTCCCAGAAGCCTCCTGAGCGGAGCGGAGCCGGGACGTGCCCCGACAGCGCCGGCCCTGAGTCATGTCTGAAGTCCCGCCAGCGGAGAAGGAGCGAGGAGGCCCGGGAGGGAGGGCTTCTCACCAGGTGTCAGCAGGCAGGCACCGCGAGGGTGGGGGCGGCGGCCAGAAGAAACGCTCAGCCCTGCCACACTCAGGCTCTGGGATCAACCCCTCGGGAAGAGCTCCGCGTGGGCCCTGTCCAAAGGTCCGCTGAGACAACCCCTCACGGCCCACCTGAGGACGCTGCCTGGGGGATGCCCCCCCCAGGGCAGGTGGAGCCCCCACGGAGGGGAGAGCTGACAGCCAGGGCCACAGTGCCCAGGGCTCGCGCCCGGGTACCCAGGTTCCGATTGGGCAACGCACCGCCGTGAAGACACACACACTGCTCAGTCAGCAGCTTACTCATCCTCACTGCTGGCCCCGTCCAGGGACCTGCCCTCCTCTCTCCTCACCCTTTGCACGGCATTATAAGTCATCTCCAGATTCTGCCCGGTCATCAGTCTATGTGTCAAAGCCCTTTGCTCACATCTGTGCCTGAACTACCGACCTGCTGGGCTCACTGTATTCATCAGTTATTGGCACTGGTGTTATCAACTGACATCAAGAATCTGAAAAAGGAGGGCAAATGAATGCACAGCAAACCTAGTTAAACCTGTGACATGCAAGAAAGGCAAGTCCTCCTGTCTGAGCTACCAGGGAAGCCCAGTCCTCCCGAATGAGCCTCAACAAGACCTCAGGGAGGAAGGAATCAAGGGGATGACAGAGAACATCTAACTTGTAGACCATCCACCTCCCTCTTGCCCGGGACCCTGACAATCAGGGTGACATCTGTGAGCAGCGTGGGCTCAAAGCCAGAGCTGCCGAAACCCAAGACCCAGCGCACAGAGCCGAGTCCCCTGGAGAAGATGTCCCCGCTGCCCAGGCCGAGGGGCCTCACAGAACTCCTGGATCAGCACAGGCTGATGTGGACGTTAGCAAAAATAAAGCCACGGAATCTGCAGACTGGGCAGAAACCTGGGCGTCACCTAACCCAGCACCCCGATTTGGAGTAGAAGACTCCTGTGTGGGCTTGTGTGGTTGAACCAGAGCATCTGGTTCAGTGCCTGGTGTGGAGTTAGGGCTAAAGAGGTATTTGCCCAGTAATGGGTGGCGGGCGCAGCCGTGAGGCCACAGAGAAGGACGGAGACAGGGCTTGGCTGGAGGCATCGAGGATAGTCTCATTGTGCTAATCAAAATAAGTTTCTTAAGAAGGGCTATGCTCGGGTTTTTCAATGCATATTGTTTCGTTTAGGCCTGACAACAACCCAGAGATAGACTTTGTCGGACCCATCCTACCTGTGGGGGGACTAAGGCACGGAAGACTCTCGGCCAAGGTCGCAAGCCCCATAGCAGCACAACTAGAATCTCAACGTGGGTCTGTCCAACTTATAAACTCAAGCCCCGGGCACACACCCTCTTACTCCAGAACTGGCCGCCGTGGACGCCCCCGCCCCCCCAGGGGACCTCCAGAGTCCCGTCCTTGGTCATCAGCACCCACTGAGGAGGGGGCCCCTGGGGATGTTTCTAGAAACATCTAAGTACGCCCATGACCGGACCACAAGAATCAAACTTCTTTCAGAACCATGAGTAAATCAGACATATGAGAAAATGGACTTAAAAAAAAAGATGCTTTCTTTACACCTTTTCTAAAATGTTCTCATTTGATACATTTAGAAATACCCACTCTGCCCGGAAGGAGCGCAGTAGCGCCACATGTGAAATAATGGCCAAGCAGACGGACCGGTCAGAGATGGGGGCTTCCCCTCGGGGACCCTGCTGCCCCCCACCCCCTTCTCAGCAGCCAGGATGCTTTCTCCTGCTCAAACCGGGGGCCGTGCCCGCAAGCGCCCAGGATCGGCTCCTTACCGGGTAGCCCCACGAGCCGTTCCCCGCCTGGAACTTGGAGTAGAAGCTGCTCCGGCTGCTGCTCCCGTAGTTGTTGTAGTTGTCGGCCAGGCCATCATACATGGAGCCTTGGGGGCAAGGACAGGCGTTAGGACGGTGCCGGCCCCACGCTGCCCCCAGCCCTTGTCCCCCGAGCCCCGGCACCCTCAGAGGAGACCAGGAGGACAGGGAGCAGCTCTGTGCCCGCCTCTCCCTCTCTGCCCACCTCCGGCACAGCCGCACGGCTGCGGGTCAGCTCTCAGGGCCCCGGGCAGCCCCCTTCCAGGGTCTACCTGTGGTGGGCTGGCACCAACAGGTCAGGAGCTGGCCTGGGGGGCCTCGGGCCCCTGCCGCCCCGGTCCAGGGAAGCAGGACCCCTCGCTCCACGAGGACGGCCTTCCCGCTCAGGGGAAACAGCCAGGAGGTGGACATGCTGGGCCCAGAGGCTGCAGTCAGGGCCATGGGGCAGCGCCCGAGCATGCGGCCCGCGCCGCGGCGGACTCTGGTTCCTGACCCAGATGGGGTAAGGGGCCTCCTTCCTCTCCCAGGTGCCCCCGCCGCCAAAGGGGGAGCAGCCACCGACCTCAAAGGTCCAGGAAGGAGTAATTACTGTTTTCCCAGAGCGTGTGGGCCCGCAGATGACAGGGTCCGCGGGAGGACGGAGTGTCATTACGATCATTAGGGGCAGAGTGGCTTCAGCTCTCAGAGGGCGGCCTGGACAGACGGCCCCTTCACCAGACAGCGGGGGGTGGGGGGCTGCCTCAGGACAGCCCGGCTCTGCCCGCTGCCCTAGAAGCTGACGGTGACCTGCCCAGGGCTCCGCTCACGCCGCGTGTTGTGCCAACCCGGCCTGACTTCCTCGGCCACAGACGTGGAATCGGAATCGTCCGTGGACCCAAGCTCAAAACCTGGGACCGAGCTCCACCCGAGGGGCTGTCCTGGGTCTGGTCCCCAGGCCGCATCCCGTCTGGCACCCCATTTCCAGGACCAGGAGCTGTGGCTCGACGGCCTGGGAGTCCGCAGCAAGGCCGGCCCCACACCCCTCGGGCCCTGGGGAAGACGGATCCCGTCAGAGGGCCCGGGCTCAGCTCCAGGGGCAGGGTCTGGCTCAGTCCACTCCTCCCTGGGGACTGTGCCCCTCAGACCCCCGCACCTCTGGGGGTGGGCGCCGAGCACCCGGCTGGGAGAGAAGGGAGTGCAGGGGCGGCTTTGCAATGTGTGTCCCCGCCTCGGGCCACCTCCTGTCTAGAGCCAGGTGACCCCGACAGCTCACAGGAGGGGTCCTGCCCCTGACTCCCCAGGCCCCCACCACGGAGGGCTGCTGGGGCCAGTGGCTGTGGCAGAGACCCCTGCCCTGCAGCTAGAGGTGCTGAAACTGGTCCTGGCTCTGGACCTCGGTGGGGGCTCCCCAGGTCGCTCAGTGGTAAAGAACCCACCTGCCAATGCAGGAGGCACAGGAGAGCAGGTTCGATCCCTGGGTGGGGAAGATCCCCAGAGGAGGAAATGACAACCCACTCCAGTATTCTCGCCTGGAGAATCCCATGGACAGAGGAGCCTGGCAGGCTACGGTCCATGGGGTCGCAAAGAGTTGGGCACGACTAAAGAGACTTGGCACGCACTTGCACTGGGCCTGGCCTTCCTCTTCTGGAGAGAGAAGGGGTGGCCTCTCTGCACCCCCAGGTCCCATGGCTGTATGATCATAGCGACTCTCACCTCACGGCATTCAGGGAAGCGGCCTTCTTGTCTCTAGAGACAGGCTTCAGCAAGGAAGCATTTGGGCACCAAAGGCTTCATCATCATCTGCTTGGCTGCCAGCCTCAGGGTCCCCGAAGAGGTCTGCCCATTCCAGGGTGCCCTGGGCCCAGGCCTGACTCCCGAAGGGGCTCTCCTGAGGCTGTGACTTACTCCAAGCTCCCTGATGACCAGGCAGCCACACCGCCTCCCTTCTCAGGAAGCCGCCCCTCTGGAAAGGTGACCATCCTCAGGAGGAGTCTGGGGGCAATCTCATGGGCGTGGACCCCAGGGCAGGCAGCTGACAGCTGGTGTCCTGCCCACCTCCCCTCCATCCAGCCCACTCCCGCAGCCCTTCTGGGTGGGGCGGGGGGAACAGACCAGGGTCCCACAGGGGAGGAAGTCCTCACCCAAGGGCGGGTGTGGGGCCAACCAGCTGCTTTGGATGGAAATCTGGGCTGGCGACAGACATGGGGTTCTGGGACAGGCATCCCCGGGAGGCTCCACGGAGGGCAGGTTCCCACGGGGCCCCCACCCTGCTCAAGAGGGAGGCGTTCAGCAGAGACATCACTTGTCCTCTCGGTCACCAGCTGAAGCGTCTCCTCCCCAACACCTGCCCCTGCCCGCCTCCCTCTTACTTCCCTCCATGTGACAGTGGGGGAGTTCTCTGCTGTGGCTCTGGAGTACCCTATCAGCCAAGGCCAGTTCCTGTGACCCAGGGGGCCTGCGGGGGTGACAGGGGTGGGTGGTAACTCTCACTTGTTTGGACCAAGGTCTCCAGGCCCGTCCAGGCAGCTCCTGAAGGCACCTTCCCAAGATCACCTGCCACTGGGGGTCAGACTGCCTGACTCCCACCATGAGCCACTTGGCCTGGCCTCCTTGTGAGAACGAGGCTGCCATCACACCGGCCAGCACTACTTCTCTGGCGGGAGGCAGCTGCTTGTGGGCTGCGGTTTCGAGGGGAGTCCAGAGACTTCACATACTTGCAGTCACACCTTGCAGCATGCCAGATACTTGAAGGGGTGCAGGCAGGAGGAGAGCTGTTTGTGAGCACTGCGCCCACGGCAGAAGCAAGGGCTCCCTCTCCTGACCCCGGGGGTCTGGTTGGTAAGCACCACCCTCGGAGTCAAGTGCAGCAGGAAGAAGATGGAGCTTCCCCCCGAGAGTGATGCAACAGCTCTGACAGCTTCCCACTGGCCCCTTGGCCTCTCTGGACGTCACTCCTAGGAAGCCTTCCACGATGACCCCCACCTGGTCCCTGCACCCAGGTCCCCGTCCTCTCGGTGCAGGGCATGGTAAGGTATGGTGCCCCCCGCCCAGCCCTGGGGCTCAGCGTCCCCACACCTGCAGCAGGGGGCTGGGGTTCTTCACTCCACTCGACCAGGTCCCCCCGCACCCAGAGAGGTCCCTGTTGGTCCGTAAACTGGGAGAGACCGGAGCCAGAATGCCCAAGGCCGCAGCCCTGGCGGGGGGTGGGAAGAAGGGTCCCAGCACCTCTCACTCCACATTCACCCCACCTCCCGGGGGGCACGGCACCCACGTCCTCTCAGGAAGGGCCGTGGGCCTCTCTGTCCAACGTGTGTCTGCCAGAGCTGTCTTCCCACCCCCAGAAGTCTGGGGTCAGAGGGCAAAGGTCCGCCTTCCCCGTGGGGTCAGCACTGTTGGCCGCTCTGCCCACACAGAAGCCTCATTTGGGTCAGCGCTCGGGGGAGAAGCCGTCTCAGACCCACCCCGCAGACGACAGCACCTGGGGTCCTCCCCTCGGGCCGCACAGAGGGGGCAACTCGCCCCGGGTCACTGGGGAGCCCTCGTCAGGACGCCCAGGACTCTTCCCCCGCCAGGCGGGCAGACCCTCCCAGGGTGATTCATCCTTCCACCTCCAAGCTTTCCACGCCTGCCACACCTGAAACATTCCTGCTCTCCTCTCGGTGGGCCCCGCCCGCTCCCCCAACCCGACCACGGCCAGCTCCTCCTGGGGAAGACCCCCGGGGGGCCGGGCCTCCTGTGGAGCCAGCTGGCATGCGGCCACCTGCTGGACACACTCTGTGCTGTGTGTGTGTGTGTGTGTGTGTATGTGTGTGTGTGCGCGCGTGTGTGTGGGGGGGGAGGTCCCCACCCATGCCAACCCCGGGACCGGACTCCACCTGGAGGAGGCCGTCAGGACATGGCCAGCCTGCTGGCCGGGCTGCTCCACGGCAGAGTCCCCCCGCCCCACGTTCCAGCTGCTCTTGCGCTTACGTTGATTCCTCCGCACAAAAGCTTGAGAAAGGACGCCCTCCACCTTTTGGCCCTGAAAACGCCTTTGCTTCACCCCCTAAATCCCTTCCATGAGGGATGCCCAGCAGAGCGGGGCCCACAGTAAAAGAGACTTCGGTGAGAGAGCAGGGAGACGCCGGGGCGCCTTGACCGTCCGGCAGCCCGGCGCCGGCCCCTCCGCCCTCGCCCAGGCCAGCAGGGGGCTCCGGCCGCGCCACCCGGCCCTGGATGGGGGCGTTCAGCCCAGTCCCACAGCCACCCTGGCACAGTCCTGCCCACTCCTGCGCACGTGTAGGAACAGACACCAGAGCGGCCTGGGCCGCCCCAGCCCCATCTCCCCCGTCCCTCGCCAGCACACGTGACCCCGAGGGCCGGCCAGGGCGTGCTCAAACCAGCTTTGCCGGAACCTGCTTCTCCTTCTGATGATCTGTGCGCGGCCACCGCTGAGCCTGCGGGTTGGGCCAAGGGCTGGGCTGGCATGGGGGGGGGGGGCGCTGGGCAGGGCTCACCCCGCGGGGGCTTCCAGAGTAAACGACTGTCCCCAGCTACTGCCGAGCCGGATGTCATTTGTATGTGTGAGTGTGTGTGTGTGTGAGTGTGTGTGTGTGTGTGTGCATGGGATGGGGTGATCCCCACATTGGGTCTCTGTCTGAGGGAGGGCGGGGACAAGAACAAGGATTCTTGAATTTTGTTGCAAGTCCACCTGCCCACACCGTCCCCACAGTAACTAAGCCAGAGCCTCCAGGGTGGGACCCAGGCAGGCTCATTCTTTAAAACTCCTAGACGGTGCCAACGTGTGGCCGCGATTGAGAGCAGTCACTGGGAGATATTTTTTGGTGATCCGATGCTTCCTGGAGGGAGACTGGGAGGGCTGTGTCTTGCGAGGAGTGGCCTTTTGCCATGGCAGGTGGTTTGGGGAAACGGTCTGCAGAGGCAGTGAGACATACAATCTGCTTCCAGTGAAACATCTGCGGTGATCGCACCCCACCTCTAATGGCTGCACAGACCCAGAGAGAGGGAGGGCTGGCTTGAGGTCACACAGCAGCTGGCAACAGCTCCAGAGAGCGCTCAAGCCTCCTGGGACCAGTCAGACTCCCACCACTGCACAAGCTGCAAGAGGGAGTGAGTGTGTATGTGTGTGCACACGTGCGTGCCTCAGAGGTGCGTACCAATAAAGAGCCTTGCACGAGGCTACCTTCCGCTCCATGGGAAACGTTCCTTCATTTTGTTTTGTTCAAACATCACACACCTTCTGGGAGTCATACCCTATGGCAGAGGTAGCTCCCAGAATTTTAAACTTAGAACAACTGGTGTATTGATACTGATAGTTTGGTGTGCGGGGCGAGGAGCTTGTTTTGTTTATTTGTTTTTTTAATCTCTGTCAATGAGCTTAGCAAAGGAGCAGGGTGCCGGGAAATGGCATGTGCCGTGGAACACCCAGGATACTCGGCATTTTTGCATCTGTTGTAACAGGCCAGTGGAAATGCTGGCTAAATCCTCAGCTCCGAGCCAAGAGGCATTGTGAAGCAAGGAGCACTGGCTCCTGTGAGGTTTAATCAGGACACTTTGCTCTGGGACAGGCCGACGCAGACACCCCGCCCTCCTCGCGCCTCGGCGCTGGTCCCGAGGGAGAAGCCCAGCAGAGCTGTCTGAGCCTGGCCTGTGCCCGGGACGGGACACCTTCCAAGAGAGCGGAGAGCAGACCCCCGGCCCGGGCGCAGGCTCGTGCTGAGACACGGCCCACGCAAGGCCAGAGCGCCGGCCAGCGTGGCCTGAGACGGGGCCGTGCCGCGCCCTCCCCTCCCCGGGAGCAAGCCTCCACCAGGAGGGCTTCGGGGAGAGGATGCCTGCCCCATGCACCCCCACCTCTGCCCGTCGTGGGCAGGAAACGGTGCTGCTGAGGAGGGTGCAGACGGGACCCCCAGCCCGTGGTGACGCCGTCTCGGGGCAGTGGGCAGGGCGGGCGGGTCAGGACTCCCTGGAGTGAGGAGTGGTGTGTGGAAGGGAGTGGGCTCCAGCATTCGTGCGCGTGCACGTACATGTGTGCGTGTACATTTGTGTGTGTGTGCATGTGTGCGTGTGCGCACACGTGGGTGTGTGCGTGCCTGTGTGCGTGTGCGTGGTGGTGGTGGCAGGTTTGGATTTGAGTCTGAGCAGTCTTGTTCAGCTTTCAGCAGAGGCTCCAAGGGGAGCATAAAGGGCATGAGTGCGGCAGAGCCTTCTCTGGGGCCGGACGAGTGCGCCAGCCCCTTCCCCCATGTCTACCCCGCGTGGTCTCCCCCTCGAGGGGGTCACATTTTCCAGCCCCCATCTCCCACTGGGCCGCCTCTTGCTTCCCACCTTGGCTTACACCCTTTGCCCACGGGGACCCCCAGGAAGCAAGGGCAGCCACGCTCCAGAGCCCCTTCAGGAAAAGGGGGGGTCAGATCCCAAGCAGACTCCACCTGCAGGGTCTCCAGGCCCCAGAGACCCCCCTCCCTCCCTGGGGACTGCCTGGCTGGGCAGGGCGTCTTTCTGGGCCCAGGTTTTGGGGGAGGGCATGGCGTCTGCCCCAGGCCCCTTCCACGGGGCCCCTTTCACCATCCTCGAAGGCTCCAGGCCCCTCCCGGACCAGGTGGAGAGCAGCCCTGTGGGGCCGGAGCCAGGGCGGGGGCCTGGGAGAATCAAAGACCTCACAGAAGCCTGCTCTCCTGTCGTGGGAAACGGAAGGAGAACCAAGTCTGTCCTGGGGCAGAGGGGGACGGCCTGACGTGTGGCCCCCCCAGGGACCCCGTCACCCCTCCTGGGAACCAGAGCAGATGGGTCGAGTGAAACCAACGGGATAAAGAGAGACCGGAGCCGGCAGAGGTGGTCATGGAGCAAACCGGGGGCGCCCAGGCGGCGGTTGCCAAAAGGAGGGGATCCCTCCGAAGACAAAGCCGGACAAACCAGAAACACCAGCTCCAGGTGGCCTGACGGCCTCACCCAGTTACAGCGCCCGCTGGGGAAACTGGTCCAAGCCAAGGGTAAAGGGGACACGCCTACAGTGTCAGCCCTCAGAGTGGACGCGCCGGCCATCGGCAGAGTCCACACGCTCCTGCTGACGCCCCCTACGGACCTTGGGGTGGAGGCGCGGGGAGGGGGGTGGACGTCACCCGTGGTGAGGGAGGCACCCTGTTGGGGCGGGGAGGGGGCATCGGGCACCTTGACTGGCTGTGTTCTCCGGAGCTGCGGCCCCCAGCTCAGGCCAGGGAGGAGCGGGAGGGGAGGGACCGGCGAGTCCCGCCCCAGGGAGAGGAAGCTGGCATGAGCGGTGACCTCGCGGTGCCCAGAAGGGGCCACTTTGTTTTCCAGTCCTACTTCCAAAAAAGGCTGGAAGCAGCCACCGAGGCCCCAAGCAAAAGGGAAGGTGGCAAGCGCTCCGGAAGCTGTGACTTTGAGTGGGGCCTGGCGGGAGAGGAGCCAGGGCGGGGAGCACAGAGCCTCAGGAGTGGGGGGCTTGGGCGCAGAGCAGTCCGCTGCCAGCCATCTTCTCGCCCTCAGCTCTACCTGGGGCCACTCAGGGGAGAGAAGGAGGCACGGAGGCAGAAACCGCGAGCTGCCGTGTGTGTGTGTGTGTGTGTGTGTGTGTGTGTGTGTGTGTGAGAGAGAGAGAGAGAGCTGGTATGTGTGTGCCTGCGTGCCCGTGTGTGTGCATGCGCGTGTGGGCCACGGGCGGGGGTCCATCCCCTTTGTCTCCTCCTCTTTACTGCTCTCGTCTACCCCACTCTCGCATGAGCTCGAGAGCTCTTGAAAAATATACCTCTTTTTTTTTTTCAATGAATAAGTCTTGGTTGACCTGTACTGGTTTACAGTCTGCAGCTTCCTTATTGGCCTTAAACTACGGGGCTTCCCTGGTAGCTCAGGCAGTAAAGAATCTGCCCGCAATGCAGAAGGCCCAGGTTCAGTCCCTGGGTTGGGCAGGTCCCCTGGAGAAAGAAATGGCAACCGACTCCAGTATTATTGCCTGGAGAATTCCATGGACAGTGGAGCCTGGCGGGCTACCGCCCATGGGATCCCAAAGAGCTGTATACAACTGACTGGACTCTCACAAACTTAACTAACTAAATAATTAAGTAGAAGGTACCCGCTGACTTACATGTAATTCTCACTGGGAAATGCTTTGTGTGAGTCTGTGGTCTAGAACTTCCACTAAGGCGCCTGTCAGGTATCAGACCTTCCTCCCTGAGTTTCGGGGTCCTGCCCCTTTCTCCTGCCCTCCCCGGACAGCTGGGGGACCTCAGCGCGGCAGGGAGGGGCTGGCCAGACCCATGCCTAGATTAAGGAGTGCCCAGCACCAGGGCCCAGACCAGGGTAGGGGCGTTTCTGACCTCCAACCCAATTGCCTCTGGCCTCTAAGAGGCATACTTCTACACCAGCTGAGTGGGCAGACAGTCCCGAGGGAGAGGGGGCAGCTCTCAGCCCCGGGAAAGGGCGTCCTGAACCCCTCCCGGGCTCGGCCCCCAGCGTCCGCTGCCCTGGGGCCACCTGGGAACCACACTGCTGTGAGGCTCCAGCGCTGGGCCATCACAGGGGCGCCTGCCGCCGGTGCCCGGTTGCCAGAGTGCGTGCCCCTCCTGGGCTCTCATCGGGCTCTGTGACTCCCCGCCCATCCCAGCCAAGCACTGGGTGCCCCCCTCAGCCCAGGACTGGGACCCCACAGCTAAGTCCGTGAACGTTGGGGTGGGAGGGGTGAGGGGCGCACGACCACGGGCGGCTGGGCAGGACCGTACTCGGGGAGAGACCCCCGGAGCAGGCTGGGGAAGAGAACCCCTGGACCAGAGGTCGGTCCTGACTGTCCGCCGCTGAGCGGTCAGGGCCGCGGCTCCAAGGGGGACCAGAAGGCCGGGGTCGCCGCTGGGGCGCTCCGCGCGGACCCTGCCCCGCGCCCCCAGATAGGGACGCGCGCGCCCCTCGCGTCGGGGAGGGGCGAGCGGCCACGCGGGCATCCGGCCTTTACCTCGGTTGGAGTGACTCAGAGTGGACGACTGGGAAGACTTGGACTTCTGCCGCTTGACGGTCATCATCACCTGCTCCTGCACGCGCTGCCGGCCCGACGTGCCGGTCTTCATTTTCTGGTCGGACGGCAGAGCCAGCGTCGAGTTGTCCTGGTCCTGGAAGCATTCGTAGGCCAAGGCCGTCTTGAGCGGCGAGTGGTTCATGGCGGCGCGGGGCGCGGGCCTGGAGAGCGAGCCGAGCGGCGCGAGGTGCGGGCGGCTGCGGGAGCGGGCTCTTCTCGCGCTCAGCGGCGCCCTGTGCCCATAGAGCGACGGTCCGCGCGCGCGACGGCTCTCGGCTGCTCCCGGCGCCTCCACCCGCCGTCCGGGCCCCGGCACTGGCGGGCCCGCCCTCCGCCAGACTGGATATACCGCCCCGCCCCGCGCCGCCCCCTCCCCTCCGCGGCCGCTCCGCCGGAGCCCCGGGCGCCGCGCCGCGGGCCGGGCGCTCTCGGGGGCAGGGCTTCCAGTCCCGAACGTGGACCGTGGCGGCTTCCTCCTTTCTCTCCCTTTGTCCCCGTCCCTCTCGCCGCGACCTGCCGAGGTGAGGCCGCCTCCGGCTCCGGGGAGCCGCCCTCTGGCCCCGTCCTGCGCGCTCAGGAATAAAGCGTGCGCTCAGCTCGGGCCGCGGGAGACTTCTCTCCAGGAAAAGAGTCCTTCTCCACTCTGCGCCCCGCACAGCCCGATGCCCGCCTCCCTTCGTCCAGGGGTCAGGGCAGAGACCAGCCCTGTGAATGGGGGGCTCCCAGGCTGACGCAGGAGCACCGTCCTGTCCAAAGGCTCGGCGCTAAGACAGCTTCTGACCTGAAGGGAAGGGGTGGGGGCCCGAAGCCCACCCAGGACCAGATGTGAGACGTAAAACCATAGGGTAGCACCCCCACCCCCATCCCGGACATGGGCTCCCCAGGGCAACACCGTGTGAGCAGTGGGTGTCTCTGAAACTCCAGACTCCACTCCTAAAATGGGCTCCTGGCCCATCTTAGGGGCTCAGTAAAAGTAGGTTTTAACAGATGAATGAAGACTGGCTAACTTAAGGTAAACTAAGGTAACATGAACTAAGTAACTCGAATCCTACCCAGATCCTTACAGAAAAACTGGAAGGTTGCCTGACCTTTTGAAACTGCCTGGTGGTGGATTTATTACCCTAGGAAGTTGTGTCTGTTCTCCCAGACTCCCTGGGGACATGTCTAATGAAGCTTCATTCCTATAGTCTTGTCTTCAGGCCCAGAGGTCGCTGGCACCAGGGGATCTGGTGTGTAACAGGAACTGAATGTTTTAGACTTACGTTGATGGAAATCTTTCTAAAGGCAGCGCACCCTGCCTTCCCCCATTAAGCAAAAGACCCTGAGCAGAGTTTTGCCCTTCCTGACATGCCGGACATCCCGTGCTGAGCCACAGTGCGGCCCAGGGCCTCCTCCAGACGTCACCTCTGCTCACTTTTCTAGCTGACACTCACAGCTCATGTCTTCGGTTTTCCCTTCTGCCCTGTAGAGGGGACTCCCAGAAGCTGCACTTGTCAGGGATGCTGTGAGGAAGAATGGAGAAGCCTGAGGACGGTCTTAGGGCCCACGTGACAGTCACTCTCTGGCTGCCTGAGACGTGGGTGTTAGAAGCAGCAGCCCAGGTGTTCTCCATAATGCATTCCTGGGAGCCACGTGCAGAGCAGAATATCATAAAGCACGTCATTGTTTCAATAGAAATAGTTTGATAATTGAGGGTTAGGTCCCTAAGAACTTAGCGTCAAGTAAGCCAGAGATGTGACCAACAGTATGTCATAGATAGCCAAGTCCACCCCCTGCAGACCTGGACCATCGCTTCCAGCTGTAAGATCCCACTTCGAGCCTCAGTCTGTCGGAGCTGGGCATCATCGGGCAGTTCCCTGACCCAGAGAGCAGGTAGCTTGCCCCTGGTCACCAGTTAATACATGGCGAAGCCTCCATTCCCATCAAGCCTGGCTCTCCCCTCCACACGACCAGCCTCCTTATAAAGCCCTATAAAATGGGCCTGCGAGTTCAGGGCACACCGGTGACAGAAGCGCCCCATCGTCCTGTGAAGTACACGTGACGGCACATAAAAATACAAGTCCACTGTGTCACGCACCGGGACCATCTACAACCTAATATGCTGGCCGTAATAAATGCTAATTACATCTTTAAATAACGAGACTTGCTACCTGTAGGATGCAGAAGGGCCCTGAAGGAGGTCACGGGAGTAGCCCATATCTATAAAAGGCCACACTTAGCCCCTGGACGTTGAAACTGATTATCTTTAAAATTGCTTCCAGATATGAAGTTTTTCTAGATGCTTCTCTATAATTTTGATATTAACATTGTGATATATTGAAAGCCACGGCAAGTATTCGCTGTGCTCCCAGCAGTCAGCACAGTCTGGGCCCTTACATGGAGAGCCTGGTTTGAATCCTTACGATCCTCCTATGAGTTGGGTACCAGCGCCATCATCTTTCTTTTTCAGATGAGCAAACAGGCTTGGCAAGGTCGCCAGGCTGGTAAGCTGCCTGAGCCCAGGCAGCCTGGACAAGCCCCGGGGCACCTGGGGACAGTGCTGGACCGCCTCCTTGAGAAGCAGCGGCTGAAAGCCTTCCGTGGACCAGCCTTTTGACAGCATCCGTTCCATCACGTGGCATGAAAGCCAGGCGTCCGGGGACCCAGTCCCAGCCGCGTCCCTAGTTCACGTCACGATGCTGGGCCGATCTCCTCCTCCGTCCTCCTCACAAGTCTGTGAAGTGAGGAGGCAGACTTGGTGGCTCCCAAGTCCACTGTCGCTCTAACGCCCAGAGAGTCACTGTGTCTCTCCTACCTCCAACATCAAGGAGAAGAGAAGTGTGGACATGGGTGTGGGTGGAGGGCGGGCCGGTGCCAGAGCCTGTCCACACTGCAGACACGATTTTAACTCCCTGCAACCCTCCATAACCCTGCAAGAGATATGGCTTTGCCGAAGAGGAATCACACTCAGAAGCATGAAGTCAGTGGTGCAGCGGAGATCTGAACCCATCAGACCTCCACCCAGGAGAAAGAAAGGGAGGGACTGGGACTCCGCTGGTGGCCCAGTGAGCAAGACTCAGCTCCCACGGAGGTGGCCCGGGTTTGATCCCTGACCAGGGAGCTGGATCCCACAAGCTTCAATGAAGGGTTTGCATGCCACAACTAGAGATCCCGCGAGCCACAACTAAGACTCCATGCAGCCAAGTAAATAAACAAACGTTTTAAAAAGAAAGGACTTGGGCTCATACCACAAGTCTGGGACCACGGTGAGGTTTATTCTGGCTGGAAGACTGGTCTCAGGCCACAGCTCTTGCCATCCATCACTTCTCTTCTCCACCTGCCCCAGCCCTGCCCCATGGGGCCCTGCCTCAGAAACAGGCTGAGAGGGTCATGGGCCCCAAGGGGAGAGCAGAGGTCATGAGGACCCCTGAGATGAGCCATGCCTGTAGATGGTAAAGACACCTTAGTGGGTGTGGGGTGGTCTAGGGAGAAAGCGTCTTGGAAGAAGTTAACCTTGACTTCGGAAATAAGAGTCGATTTCATCCTCAAAGATGTCGCGATGACGAGTGCGAATGGGGGTCTCACTGTCTGTCCCTGCCCTGCAGGCTGCCTGGGACCCCGAGTCCACCGTTCTCAATGCTCCAGCCTCGCAGCTTTGTGACTGAGAAGTGGACGACGGGTTCCTTCATTTGACGGTGCTCCGTGAGGACCGCCCGCTTGGCAGGCCCTGTCCTAGGACACGATGCTCAAAGAGACCAAGTTCCCCTGCATCCAGCTCACCTCCTAGAGGGGCGGGGAGGCAGGGGCAGCCGAACCAGGCAGGAGCGCTGGCCCGGGTGGAGGCTGAGAGCAGGCCCCGGGCCTGTGCTTTTTAGGGTTGAAGCGGCTCCTTGCTCAGTTTCCAGGCCCCCAGGTGAGGGGGCCAACTCCACCCAAACCCCAGATGGAGCCGGAACTGGCGGCTTCCCGGGTGGACCCCTGAGCTGAAAGACACGGCCCGCCTCGTGCAGCTGAGCCGTCCGGCGCCTGCCTTGTCCACCCGCACCTGCCCTCCGTCGCAGGCAGCTGTGGGCCTCCCGCTCCGCCTGCTGTCCTGGCTGAGTCCCGGTCAGTTAGTGGGGTCCCCAGGGCTCCCCAAAAGACCCTTCCAACAAGGAGCCACAGACCCTTCCCCGGGGGCCCCGCTGCCCCCCGCAGCCTCACAGCAGCCTCCCTTCTCATCCTACCCCAGCCCTGCCCGCTCTCCTGGTGCCCCGCCTGCTCTGTATCTGCACGGCAGTCCCTCCGTGTGCGGCCCGCTCAGGCTGTCCTGTGAGCCGTCCCGGGGCTAAAGGGCTCCGCTGCGGGCTAGTGCCCGCGGACGGCGCTGTGAAGCACGGCCCCCATCCTCTGAGGGCGTCTGGGACGGCCAGAGGCCGGAGCTCAGGCGGTCCGCTCAGCCATGTGGACCGTGGGTGTAAAGGCCACAAACCGGGCATGTCCTTGGGACCCACAGTCCAGGCGGCCTCGGGTGTGTGCGGGAGGTGTGCACGGGTGGGCACAGGTGGGTGGGGTCCCGCACGGCTCCGTGTGGCGACGGGAGTGCCCTTTGTCTGCTGACTGCGCCAGCTACAGCACAAGGGGCGGGTAAAATAAGAACCAGGGATTAACAGATACGCACACTGCTACACCTGTGGGTCTCCGTTTGAATGCAGAGTTCCAAAGAATAGCAAGGAGAGATAAGTGATCAGTGCAAGGAAATAGAGGAAAACAATAGAATGGGAAAGATTAGAGATCTCTCCAAGAAAATTAGAGATACCAAGGAAAATTCACGCAAAGATGGGCTCAATAAAGGACAGTAATAGTATGGACCTACAGAAGCAGAAGATATTAAGAAGAGGTGGCAAGAATATACTGATCAGATCAGATCAGTCACTCAATCGTGTCCGACTCTTTGCGACCCCATGAATCGCAGCATACCAGGCCTCCCTGTCCATCACCAATTCCCAGAGTTTACTCAAACTCATGTGCATCATGTTGGTGATGTGATCCAGCCATCTCATCCTCTGTCGTCGCCTTCTCCTTCTGCCCCCAATCCCTCCCAGCATCAGGGTCTTTTCCAATGAGCAAACTCCGCATGAGGTGGCCAAACTACTGGAGTTTCAGCTTCAGCATCAGTCCTTCCAATGAACATCCAACTGATCTCCTTTAGGATGGACTGGTTGGATCTCCTTGCAGTCCAAGGGACTCTCAAGAGTCTTCTCCAACACCACAGTTCAAAAGCATCAACTCTTCGGCACTCAGCTTTCTTCACAGTCCAACTCTCACATCCATACATGACCACTGGAAAAACCATAGCCTTGACTAGACAGACCTTTATCGGCAAAGTAATGTCTCTGCTTTTTAATATGCTATCTAGATTGGTCATAACTTTTCTTCCAAGGAGTAAGCATCTTTTAATTTCATGGCTGCAGTCACCATTTGCAGTGATTTTGGAGCCCCCCCAAAATAAAGTCTAACACTATTTACACTGTTTCCCTGTCTATTTCCCATGAAGTGATGGGACCAGATGCCATAATCTTAGTTTTCTGAATGTTGAGCATTAAGCCAACTTTTTCACTCTCCTCTTTCACTTTCATCAAGAGGCTTTTTAGTTCCTCTTCACTTTCTGCCATAAGGGTGGTGTCATCTGCATATCTGAGGTTATTGATATTTCTCCCAGCAATCTTGATTCCAGCTTGTGCTTCATCCAGTCCAGTGCTTCTCATGATGTACTCTGCATGTAAGTTAAATAAGCAGGGTGACAATATACAGCCTTGACGTACTCCTTTCCCTATTTGGAACCAGTCTGTTGTTCCATGTCCAGTTCTAACTGTTGCCTCCTGACCTGCATACAGGTTTCTCAAGAGGCAGGTCAGGTGGTTTGGTATTCCCAACTCTTTCAGAATTTTCAACAGTTTGTTGTGATCCACACAGTCAAAGGCTTTGGCATAGTCAATAAAGCAGAAATAGATGTTTTTCTGGAACTCTCTTGCTTTTTCAATGATCCAGCTATACAAAAAATATCTTTATGACCTAGATAACCACGATGGTGTGATCACTCACCTAGAGCCAGCCATCCTGGAATGCAGAGTCAAGTGGGCCTTAGGAAGCATCACTACAAAGCTAGTGGAGGTGATGGAATTCCAGTTGAGCTATTTCAACTCCTAAAAGATGATGCTGTTAAAGTGCTGCACTCAATACACAAGCAAATTTTGAAAACTCAGCAGTGGCCACAGGACTGGAAAAGGTCAGTTTTCATTCCAATCCCAAAGAAGGGCAATCCCAAAGAATGCTCAAACTACTGCACAATTGCACTCATCTCACACACTAGCAAAGTGATGCTCAAAATGCTCCAAGCCAGGCTTCAACAGTATATGGACCGTGAACTTCCAGATGTTCAAACTGTATTTAGAAAAGGCAGAGGAACCAGAGATCAAATTGCCAACATCTGCTGCATCATCGAAAAAGCAAGAGAGGTCCAGAAAAACATCTACTGCTTTATTGATTACACCAAAGCCTTTGACTATGTAGATCACAACAAACTGTGGAAAATTCTTCAAGAGATGGGAATACCAGACAACCTGACCTGCCTCCTGAGAAATCTGTATGCAGGTCAAGAAGGAGCAGTTAGAACCTGACATGGAACAACAGACTTGTTTCAAATTGGGAAATCAAGGCTATATATTGTCACCCTGTTTATTTAACTTATATGCAGAGTACATCATGTATAAGCTGGAATCAAGATTGCTGGGAGAAATATCAATAACCTCAGATACACAGATGACACCACCCTTATGGCAGAAAGTGAAGAAGAACTAAAGAGCCTCTTGATGAAAGTGAAAGAAGAGAGTGAAAAAGCAGGCTTAAAACTCAACATTCAAAAAAATAAGATCATGGCCTCTGGTCCCATCACTTCATGGGAAATAGATGGGGGAAGAGTGGAAACAGTGTCAGACTTTATTTTTGGGGGCTCCAAAATCACCGCAGATGGTGACTGCAGCCAAGAAATTAAAAGGCACTTGCTCCTTGGAAGAAAAGCTATGACCAACTTAGATAGCATATTAAAAAGTAGAGACATCATTTTGCCAATAAAGGTCCGTCTAGTCAAAGCTATGGTTTTTCCAGTAGTCATGTATGGATGTGAGACCTGGACCATAAAGGAAGCTGAGCACTGAAGAATTGGTGCTTTTGAACTGTGGTGTTGGAGAAGACTCTTGAGAGTCCCTTGGACTGCAAGGAGATCCAACCAGTCCATCCTAAAGGTGATCAGTCATGAGTGTTCATTGGAAGGATTGATGCTGAAGCTGAAGCTCCAGTAGTTTGGCCACCTGATGAGAAGAACTAACTCATTGGAAAAGACCCTGATGCTGGGGAAGATTGAAGGCTGGAAGAGAAGGGGACGACAGAGGATGAGATGGTTGGATGGCATCACCGACTTAATGGACATGAGTTTGAGTAAACTCTGGGAGTTGGTGATGGACAGGAAAGCCTGGAGTGCTGCAGTCCATGGGGTTGCAAAGAGTCAGACACGACTGAACTGATACTGCTATATATAAAATAGATAAGTAACAAGCAAGTATTGTCTAGCACAGGGCACTAGATATTCTTTACTAGATCAATGGCACAGATCTAGATCTATTCTGCTAGATACTCAATATTCTGTGATAATCTATACGGGAAAAGAATCTGAAAAAGCATGTGTATATATACACACGTATGTATAACTGAATCACTTTGCTGTACATCCAGAACTAACACAACATTGTAAATCAACTATACTTCAATTAAAATGTTTTTAATTGAAAATTACTAAATGAAGTAAAAAAAAAAAAAAAATTCAGTGCCTCAGACACACCAGCCACATTTCAAATGCCTCCATGCAGGAGTGCAGTTATTAATAGCACTTTAGCTCAGATGGTAAGGAATCTGCCTGCAATGCAGGAGACCCAAGTTCGATTCCTGGGTCAGGAAGATGTTCTGGATAAGGGAATGGCTATCCACTCCAGTACTCTTACCCAGAGAATCCCATGGACAGACCATGGGGTCACAGAGTCAGACACAGCTGAGAGACTAAGATGACGATGAGCCGGGGGGCCACCAGCACGGGACCCTGCCGGCCTCTCGAGGCCTCTGCCTGGGGCGTGGATTCTGTTCTATGAGGGCTGAGAGGCCGCTGAGTCGCTCCACACCCGCCCCCTGCCACCGCCAGCTCATCAGCCCTGTTTGCAGAGGAATTCCCCCAAACGAGTGAGTTCAGTGCCCCCTGCAGGGGCCCGCATACCTGCCGCCTCCCTGGCCCGGCCTTCGCTTTCCTAAAGGCTGACTTCTCCCAGCACCTTCGTGCTCCTCTCACCGCCTGCTGGCGGGGGTACCCCCAGGAGGCACGCGGCCCCGGCCCACCTGCCGGCCTCCAGGGAACACGGGCACCCTGACTGCACACCTCCTGAGGGAAGCCCGCCCCGGGAAGTCAGAGTGCCCTGCCAGGCCGCCCTTCCCGGTCATCTTGGGGAAGACCAGTCTCAAGAAGAGTCCCCCCAAGGATCTGAAGGAACGAACTCTGCGGTGGCCCCTCGCAGGGTTCTGGACTCCCGCTGCCCTCAGGGGACCAGGGTAGGACTGGACAGACCCTGGACTCGAGTCCAGGTGTGGATGCCCGCAGCCCCGTTGTCCCAGGTCATCGCGCCTGGAGAGTCCGAGTGGCCACAGAGCGGCCCTTTGCCCTCGAGGGGGACGTGGAAGCGGAGGGGCCGGGGCGGCAGAGGCCACGCCCCAAGCCCTTCGCGGGGATCCTGGATGGACGACGGGAGCACGTGACCGGGGACCCGGTCCCCGATGCCGGGCGGGACCGGGCGCGACTGTGTCCCGTCGTCCACGCCACCAGCAGGGGCCGGGGGGGCAGCTCCGGCCGAGAGGGGCGGGGAGCGGAGGCCTGCGGAGCCGGCGAGCCTGGGCGGGTCCCAGGCGGTGGGCGGGGCCGGCTCAAGGGCCAGGCCGGGCTGTGCACGCGGCCCCGACTCCCCAGGACTCTCCGGGAGCTGCCGCTCTGGTCTCCCTGCGAGGAGCGGGGCGCGGGGGGTGGGGCGGTGGCCGGGCTGGGGCTGGGCGGGTGATGAATAACAGCCGCGGCCCGGCCCGGCCCAACTGGCTGCTGTCAGCGCGGGATCTGCTCAGCCCCGCCCCGCTGCCAACCCAAAATTCTAGTTCTGTCCTCCCCACGCGGCCAAACCCAGCGCCCGCCCCGGGCCAGCGCTGCTGTTTTGCAAACCTGTGACAGGACTGGGTTCCGGTCGGGGCCGGTCCTCAGGATCAGGGTGGGGGTGGGGAGGGGGCGGGGGCGTATGGCCCCCTGCAGGGCCGAAGACCCCAGAGCACAGGCTCCAGCGGCTCCCCAGGAGGCGGCCTGGGGAACAAGACCAGGCCTTTGCAGCCACTCCTGGCTGTGTGACCTTGAACCAGCCGCTTGACCTCTCTGCCTCAGTTTCCTCCTGTGTTGGGTTAGTCACACCTGGCTCACAGGCTTCTAGTAACCATAAACACGTTTAAAATGTTTACCGCCCGTCTAGGCCCGTGCCAGCTGCCCCGCAGGAGCTTAACGCTAAGCAGAGCATCCTTCCCTCCTCCCGCAGGCCTCCTGTCCACCCGCCCAGAGCCCCCCGCCCAGAGCCCCCTGCACTGCCGGCCACCGCCGCCCCTCCCCTCCCCGCTCCATCCTCTCCCCTCCTGCCTCTCTGCCGGAGCCGTCCTCTCAGCCCTGACTCTGGCGTCTTTGACTTTGGAGACCTCAGAACATCACAGGTGGAGGGGGTCTCGGAGACCATCTACTCAAGCCCTGGATCCGTCAGAGGAGGCGTCTGAGGGCAGAGATGACGGGACCCCGCCTCGCAAAGGCCTCCTGCACCCCAGAGGCCGGGCCACGGCTCCCTTTGAGGGACAGTGGGGGGCGGGCCAAGTGGTGAGCCCATGGGGAGCCTGGGAGCAGCCTTGCTGGGAGAGTTGTGGCGTTCGGAGGCCGTGGGAGCGTGGGAGCTGGCAGGGCTGAGGTATGAGCCCCCCCCTCGCCGCGGGCTCTGTGCTCCCCTGGGTCCCACAGCCACCTGCCCCAGCCTTCACAGCCTCCTGGTAATAGGATGAGTCACCTGTCCGCACCCCAGACAGGGGGCCACACCCAGGCCAGCTGGCACCCCACGCTGTTTCTGCTCTGAGCTGCTTCCTGGCAGCCTGCCAGCCACGGATGGGCACCAGGCAGGGGTGGGGAACCACGCTGTTCGGGCCTGGGGCTGGGCTGAGTCCCTCTGGGGGCGGAGCCCCTGTCTGCATTGCCCCCCGGCCTTGGCTGGGACACCCACCCAGTGCTCTCTTATCAGGGGCCCCAACGGCCAGCAGGCCGGGTGCCCTGGCTCCTGGACCCCATGGGGCGCTGGGCTTCAGGCTGCTTCCAAAGATCTGCCGTCTCCTGCTGACCCCGCCCGAGTCGGGGACCATGGAGGTGTGATTCGTGGCCCCTCTGCCAGGCGGGGCGGCTGCTCCTCCTCCCAGTCAGCCTGGTCACACTGGGCCCTCACCCCAACCCACAGGCACCCCCTCCCCACGGCGTCCCGAGCTGGACAGCTCGCCTTCCCCAGCACACGGTGAGGCATCCAGTCACCAGCAGCCTTAAGTCAGTCCTCGGGAAAGCAGTGCTCGGACGTCCCGTTGGTGTGTCCTGTTAGGACATCCTGTGGCCAGTGGCCCCTTTGGGCACCAATCTGCCCACCCCCCCCCCTTCTAGGAGGTGCTGTCATCCCAGAGGCCCTGCTAGGGGCCCGTTGTTACAAGGAGCCGGAGAGAAAGGGGGGTCCTCTGACACCACCATCTGTGGCCTTTGCCCTGCGCTGGCCGCTAAGCTCTGGAGGGGCCAGGGGGCCTCTCCTCGCCCTGCACGGCCGCCCTTGCTGGCCTTCTGCCCCCAGGAGGCTGGGGAGGCTTGTCACGGAGGATCCTGCCCCCTCCCCGCTGGCCTGGGAACTGTGACTTTGAACCCCACTGAAGCCAGACACACCTGCCCATCCCACTGCCCTCAGCTCAGAACTTGGGCTGGGGAGCGTGGACACAGTGGCTTGGCGGTAAAGTTTGCGGCCTTTTGGGACCGGGATGCTGGGGGCCGAGGGAGGTGGGAGGTGAGTGTGCGGTCCACGTGAGGAGTCCCGTGAGGGGATGTCCTGGGGGCCTCGGGGGAGGGAGCACCCGCTGGCGTGGTGGTGGTTCACCTCTGCTTTTTGCACAAGGCTTCGCGACCCTGCTTGCTGTCTGTCTAGGTCTTAAGTCTCCAGAGTGGTCTGGGATCTGCCCGTCCATTTCCGTCCCGAGAAAAGTGTCACCCTGTTAGTGCCCCCATTGTGAAGCCGGGGCTGAGAATGACTGCAGAACTCAGTGGCCGAGCTGAGCCTCTGAGGTCATCCCTGCAGCCCTCAGTGGGGGGCTTCCCTCCACGCCCACCCCCCGACACAGCACAGGACAGTCTGGGGTGGGCCGAGCTGCCGGAGAGCACAGTCATTGCGGGGGCGCTGGGGCACCCCCCGAAGGATGTGTCCATATCCTGCCCCCCACACCTGGGGATGGGACCTTGTCAGGAAGGGGTCCTTGCAGATACAGTCATGCGAAGGATGAGGAGAAGATGAGGTCACCCTGGGTTGGGGGTGGGCCTGAAGCCCATGACCAGCGTCCTTCCTGGAGGAGGCAGAGGGCGATGGATCCGGGGAAGAAGGGCATGGAGCCAGCAGTAGGGGTGGCCGTGCCACCACCACTGAGGACGTCTGGGCCCCGGAGGCTGGACCACGCGTTGGGTTCTGCTGCAGAGCCCCGAGACCATGAGACGGGGCCCTGCGGGTGTGAAGACGTCGGATGGGTGCCAACGTGTGCGGCTGCCCTGGGAAACAGAGACTTGAACCCTGAACACTCCCCGTCACCTGGCCTGAGCTGTCGGCCTCTTGGTCAGCCCCCGGGTCGCCTGACGCAGTGAGGGTGGGAGACCTCCCCAGGGGAGACCCCTGGGGCTGGGGGTGGGCGCGGCCTGAGACTGCAACCAGGGGAGGGGGCCCTGGCATGGTGCGGCCCTGTGGCCTAGCACCTCACACGGGCCCGCCGCTCCTGCCCAGCCCTGAGTGGCCTACCGCCTGCCTCCCTCCCCTCTGCCAGCCAGCTTTGGTTTCACTCGTCCCCAGAAAAGAATGTGCTCCAAGAGCCCTGGGAAAAGTATCCAGGGACGTCACCTCCCCGGGAGGGAGGAATTTACGAGGCCAGCTACACCTCTGCACCTCTGCGGGAAGTCAGTCTCCACACCCCGCCCCTGCCGCCCCCTCCCCGAGGACGAGGCCGGTGGCTTCATGCACCCTGCTTAATGGGATGTCTTCAAGCAGCGACGGGATGCCGCCGCAATTAAGCCGGACGGGAAACACAATGGGGCCCTGTCTCTGAGGGGGCGGTCACCCCGAGAGCTTACGCAGCCTCACGTGCCCTGGGATGCGTGATGCCTCCTTTTACACGGGTAAACTGAGGCGTGTGTCTGGGAAGGAAACCGGAGCAGGGCTCCGGTTCAGTCACTGGTTCACGATACTGGCCAAGTCCTTGGTCCCGACGGTCCATCCTCATGGTAGGACAGTCTACCAGCCTTCAACAGGAAGCAGTTTTTCTTTTTTTTCAGAAATACCTACAGGATTTGCTGGACCTGCTTAGAGATGGGCAGATTGGGCTTGACCAGCTTAGTTTGATAAGCAATGGGAGGTGGTGGGAGGGGGGAGGATGGGTTTCTAGGGGGAAAGAGCCCTGCCCTGGGGGTCCTTGCCCGCCAACTGCCTGGCCTGGCCTCTGACTTGCTGTGTGACTTTGGACAAGTCACTGCGTCTCCGGGCTTCAGTTTCCTTTCATTTCATTTCATTCATTTCATTTCCTTCCTTCCTTCCATGCCTGTGTAATGAAGGGGTCGGGGCAGGGGCCCTAAGCCAGAGCTTCTCAGATCTGAATGTGTGTCGAATGCCCTGGGAATCTCCTTATGACGCAGGTTCCACTTTAGCAGGTCTGGGGCGGGCCGGGGCTCTGCGTTTCTGACAGTGCTGCTGCTCAGACCACACTTGGAGGACGGGTCTCAGGACAGGCCGCCTGACAGAGACGCGGCCAGCACGCCGTGGTCCCCCGGCCAACCGTCCTCCCCGGCGCTGCTTGAAGAAGAGACAGGCTGCTGGTGTGAGAGTGCTTTGTCGGCCGCCGCATCCAGAGCACACAGCTGTGTCTTTAGAAGACCGCGACAGTGTGATTGGGAGACAAAGTCTCCTCTCAGCAGGGCCCCGTGGGTAACCCTGTGAAACGGGGGTCACAGCACCCCCCGACGGGCTTGTTGTGAGGGTTAGACAGAGCAGGACGGCTCTGCGCGGGGCCGCAGAGCAGGTGCCCGGCTGCAGACCCTCGCGAGTCCTGTCCCCTGTCCCCTTTGTGGAGGGCACAGCTGGGAGCTGCCGTGGCCACTCCCTCATCCTGGAGTCCA
Organism: Cervus canadensis; assembly: GCF_019320065.1. Classification (NCBI taxonomy): domain Eukaryota; kingdom Metazoa; phylum Chordata; class Mammalia; order Artiodactyla; family Cervidae; genus Cervus; species Cervus canadensis. The sequence continues at coordinate 1,194,717 of NC_057398.1, forward strand.
GCTGCCAGGCCACCGGGGCTCCCGAGGTCCCTCTGCTCTCCCTGGAGGCGGGGCCCCCTGGGAGCAGCTGGGGGGCCTGCGAGGGGCCTGGGCAGGTGGGGGTGGGGGGGAGCGTTTCCCCTGGGAGACAGCTTTCCGCCTGGAGGTGCTCGGAGATCGTGATCAGTTGCCATGGCAATGTGGTTTGTGGGGGAGTGGGCGGGGAAGCAGCCCCAGTGAGTGAGGGGGTGGGGGGGCAGGCTCAGAGACCGCTCAGCGGGGCTCCCCCTTTCCCCACCCTGCCTCGCATCCGCCTGCTCCCTCCGCGAGCCCCGGGCTGAGTGGCCACCGGGATGGCCCAGCGGCCTCCTCCTGCCAGGCTGCCCGTGGAGAAGGCCTCCGCCCGTGCGGTGAAGGCTGCGAACATCTCTCAACAGAACAATTACCCTAATTGCTGTTTGTGCTATTCTTGCTTCTCCCTTCAGCTTGGGTCTGACAGTGGGATGGGCATTACTCACCCTACCGGCCATGCAGAGCCAGCTGCAGGCCAGAGACCGGCCCCTGTGGAGGGGCTTGGGACGGCCCGCCCGTCCTGTCTGAACAGCCGCCCCGTGCTCGGGAGGGACACTCTGACCAAGACCTGGGTGTCTGTTTCTAGGTACAGAGCTTTAGGTTTGCAGATGTGCAGTGTTTACATAATATAGCTAAATATGAAAAAAAAAAAAAAAAAGGAAAGCTGCCTTATTGTCTAGATCCGACCCCAGGAAGCCAGGAGCCTCCTTTCTGATTGTGATGACGGTGCAGAGCGCCCCGCCACGTGAGGTCGCAGGAGGCTGGCTCACAACAATCCCTCCTTGTCCGCTCAGTCTCTGGGTGAGTGATGAGCTCAGCATCGAAACTCCGCGTCACGGCTGCTCCCGCCGCCCCAGGACTGCCCGAGGGCACCTTCCTGGTGGTGGGCAGTGGGGTCTGCCCTTGCCCTGGGTTTGCAGGCCCCCTGCTGTGTCAAGGCAAGGCCCTGAGGCTGCTCCTGGGGGTGCAGCACCGTCTCCCCCTCCCACCCCAGCCCTCCTGGCCCTGAAGAGGCCCAGCCCTGGTGGTGACACACACTCCATCCCAACCTGGGTGTGCCTCCGTGGCCTCCCCGGACCTACCAGTCAGCACTCTCGGCCAGCCTGCAGCTTGGGGAGGAGGGGCAGGGGGGGCCCTGGCGGGGTGGGAGGAGGGGGATGGGGAGGGGGTAGGGCAGGGGGAGGGGTGTGGAGATGGGGGTTCAGAGAGGGGAGGAGGGGGGAGGGGAGATGGAGTGGAGGGTGGGGGTGGGGGGTGGGAGTGTGAAGATGGGGGTTTGGGGGGGAGGGGAGATGGGTATGGGGGAGTGGAGGTGGGGGTGGGGTGGGGTGGGGGTGGGGGGAGGCAGGTGCACAGGGCCGCCCCTGCAGACCCCCAATCTACTGCCCTTTGCCGGGTGGGTGGGGCCCCACGGGGACCGCTGGGCTTTCCTAAGGGGCCTGTACAGGACCCTGGGAAGGGAAAGGGGTTCCTGCATGGGGCCGGCCGGAGTCCCTGGGCCTTCCCACCCTTAACGGACGCTTCGTCCCTCCTCCCGCCTGGAGCCAGCTAGCGGGGGAGGAGGGCAGGCCCCTGAGGCCTCCGAGACCCCAGGCCGCAGGAGGGCCGTCCTCCTCCTCCTGTTGGTGGGGAGCATCTCTGTATCGTCCCCTTCTATGTCCATCCAGTCACAGGGGACCTGCAGGAGAGGGAGAGAGAGCCAGACTCCGTGAGGGGAGGTGTGGGAGCCCGCTGCCGCCTCCCACAGAAGCTGGGGGGCAGGAGGGGACCTGGCGCCTGGAGGACTGGCTGGCGTCTGCGCTGCTCTGCCCAGTGCTGCCTTCTCTGGGCAGAAGAGCTTGGCACAGACACGGACTGGGGGGCGTCTGGAGATGGGGGCGGGGCGGCAGAGCCTTGGGCCCTCCTGGGTGGCGTCCTGGGTCGCGTGTGGGTTGTGGCTCTTGGAGCATCCTGTTCCCACTTCTGGGATGATGACCCCCTTCCCAGTTCCCGGGGGTCCCGGAGCCTGTTCACGGGTGGTGGACTGGTCCAAGCAGAGGAACCCTGAAAGTGGGGTGGGGGTGCTCTGGGTGCTGGGGACCCACTTGTCAACCGCGTTGCCTGGCAGGCAGAGAACCTGGGTGCAGGCCCGAGAGTGGGGCAAGGCCCGGAGGAGAGAGGGGAGGAGGGAAGGGGCCCCCAGCCCCTGATTCCAGAGGCCTGGTCTGGCCCTCCCGTGTGGGACCTGTGATAACTGAGGGGGCTGTTCTGTCAGGGGAGGGGCTGGGTCCACGGGGAACGTGGCTGTGAAAGAGCCCCCCCAAACAGGTGACCCCACTTGCTCCGGCTCACCTGATCACAGCCCTCCGCTGCCAACTGGTGCCCACCCGCTCCCAGAGAGCTCTGTGGACGCTTCCCCATGGATGAAACTGTGGACAGTGAGTCACGCTGGACCCAGGGGTGGGCGGTCACAGTACCAGGGGGTCTGCAGTGATGGCAGAGGAACCAGGTGCCCTGCTGGGCCCTCCCCCTCCCGAGAGCCTCTGTCCTAAGGGAACAGCCCTGCCGGGGGTGCCAAGGGGTGGAGGAGCATTAGTCCCCCCACCCCAGGGATCCCTGGAGCTGCTGCCCCCAGGCTTCTCCCAGAGGTACCCGGCTGCCCACAAGGGGGTCTTGCGCCAGAGGGAAGAGTGAATCCCCCCAGCACAGCCCCAGCCTCGGGAAGACAGGTCACTTCCATACACTCCTCGAGCCGATGACGTCTCGCCCACCAGGCCTCTGTTCTGGCCCGTGATTGTATTTTTTTAATATAACAATCTAATTTTATTTTGCTTATTGTTTTATTTTTTGGCTGCGCTGTGCGGCATGCAAGATCTTAGTTCCTCAAACAGGGATCGAACACAGGCCCCCTGCATCGGAGACTCGGAGTCCTAAGCACTGGACCACCAGGGAAGTCCTGGCCAGTGGTCTTTAAACTAGAGAGCATGGGAATCATCTGAGTGCTTCTTTAATTTTTTTTTTTTTCTTCTTTAATTTTTTTATTTATTTTTTGAGTGCTTCTTTTAAAAGGCGCACTTTAGGAAGCCACCCAAGTCTGCGGTGAGGCTAACGAGGCTGAGTTTTTAAAGAACATGACAGATCCAGCTAATTTTAAAAATTGTGATTAAATACACATAACATAAAATTGAGTGATTTTAAGTGCACAGTTCAATGGCATTAAGGGCATCACATTGTCCTACATCCACCACCACCATCTACCTCCAGAACTGCCTCATCTTCCCAAACAGAAGCGCTGCACCCACTAAACAACCCCCTGCCCCAACCCAGCCTGGGGCGCCCGCTCTTCTGCTTGTCTCCACGAGCTGACTGTTCTCGGTCATGTAAGCGGAATAACACAATACTCTCCTGCTCAGGTCAGTTCAGTCACTCAGTAGTGTCTGACTCTTTGCAACCCCATAGACTGCAGCACGCCAGGCTTCCCTGTCCATCACCAACTCCCAGAGTTTACTCAAACTCATGTCCATTGAGTCGGTGATGCCATCCGACCATCCTATCCTCTGTTGTCCCCTTCTCCTCCTGCCTTCAATCTTTCCCAGTATCAGGGTCTTTTCAAATGAGTCAGTTCTTTGCATCAGGTGACCAAGGTACAGGAGCTTCAGCTTCAGCATCAGTCCTACAGATGAATATTTAGGACTGATTTCCTTTAAGATGGACTGGTTGGATCTCCTTGCAGTCCAAGGGACTCTCAAGAGTCTTCTCCAACACCACAGTTCAAAAGCATCAGTTCTTCAGTGCTCAGCTTTCTTTATGGTCCAACCCTCACATCCATACATGACTCCTGGAAAAACCATAGCTTTGACTAGACGGACCTTTGTCGGCAAAGTGTTGTCTCTGCTTTTTAATATGCTGTCTAGGTTGGTCATAGCTTTTCTTCCAAGGAGCAATTGTCTTTTAATTTCCTGGCTGCAGTCACCATCTGCAGTGAGTTTGGAGCCCAAGAAAACAAAGGTTCTCACTTTTTCCATTGTTTCCCCATCTGTTTGCCATGAAGTGATGGGACCGAATGCCATGATCTTAGTTTTTTGAATGTTGAGTTTTAAGCCAGCTTTTTCACTCTCCTCTTTCACTTTCTTCAAGAGGCTCTTTAGTTCTTCTTCACTTTCTGCCATAAGGGTAGTGTCATCTGCATATCTGAGGTTATTGGTATTTCTCCTGCAAACTGGATTCCAGTTTGTGCTTCATCCAGCCCGGCATTTCCCATGATGTACTCTGGGTATAAGTTAAATAAGCAGGGTGACAATATACAGACTTGATATACTCCTTTCCCAATTTGGAACTAGTCTGTTCCGTGTTCAGTTCTAACTGTTGCTTCCTGAGCTGCATACAGATTTCTCAGGAGGCAGGTAAGGTGGTCTGATATTCCCATCTCTTAAAGAATTTTCCACAGTTTGTTGTGATCTACACAAAGGCTTTGGTGTAATCAATAAACAGAAGTAGATGTTTTTCTGGAATTTTCTTGCTTTTTTGATGATCCAGTGGATGTTGGCAATTTGATCTTTGATTCCTCTGCCTTTTCTAAATCCAGCTTGAACATCTGGAAGTTCGTGGTTCACATACCATTGTGTCTGGCTTATTTCACCGAGCATAATGTCTTCCAGGTTCATCCATGTGTAGCAGGTGGCAGAATTCCCGTCCTTTTCAAAGCCGAATAATGTTCTCTGTGCGGTGGGCCGCACTGTGCTTCTCTGCTGGTCCGCCGGTGCACACTTGGCTTGGTTAATGTGAGCGATGCTGCTGTGAATGTGTGTGCACATGGCTGCTCGAGTCCCTGCTTTCAGTTCTTTGGGACAGACCCAGACTGTTCCTTCTGTCTCTGACTGGTCATCCTTTCTCTCCCATCACTCAGGACACCTTCTTGCCTTCTGTCTTCCAAGCTCCATCCTGTTTCCCGCGCCTCTGCCAGCTCTCCCCGCCCTTCCTGAGGCCGGCTTGGGAGGCGGTGGTTAGAGGCAGGCTTGGGGGGTACGGGGTGGTCCGTGTTCCCGTCTGGGAAGGGCACTTGTCTGTGCCTTTGGACTAGTCACCTAACGTCTCTGAAATTATGTTCTTGTCTCTGAAAAGAAACTGTCCTCCAACTTGTAGGATAACTTTGAGAGGATTCGGTGGGAAGATTAACACAACGTGCCTGGCACAGAGTAGGCATTTAATAAACAGTGGTGGGGTTGGAGCTGTTCGAGAAAAACTACCCAGCCGGGTGGATGTGACGTGTGGAAGCTTCGCAAGTGAACTCTGCACCAGGGAAGATGGGAAAACAAAACTTCCTCCCCAGAAGATATAAACTCAAGGTTGTTCCCCCCCCCCACTGCCCCCCCCACCCCCCACCCCCGCTCCTGTGAAATTAGCATCAGGCAGATTCTTGGAATTGAGCAAGTTATGTTTTTGGAGTAACCTCAACTTCTCTTGTGTAATTTAAGCACATTTTCTCGTTTTATCTTTCCTAAGCTCCCAGAACTTCTGTGGAGAGTCCCCTGTGACTATAAAGATGTCTCTCGGGGCTTGAGAACTTGGTGCGGCCCCCACCCGGCTCGCCAGAGCCCATGCTCTCCAGCCTCCTCTGCGGCCTGGCCCTCGGGGAGCGCAGCTCTTGTCTGGGGCGCCCAAGGCAGGAGGGTGAGATATACATGCATGAGGCAACCTGGGGAACAATACAGGACAGGTGTGATTCATCCGCTGTACATCACAGCTAAGAGAGGGTGTGGACGGGGCCGCCGTGTCAGCATAAGCAACGTGGAAAAGAAATGGCGCAGCAACTCTGCAAACATGCCTGGGGGGCGGGGGAGGAGGGAGACTGGGGGGCGGGGGAGGAGCCTGACAGACAGGGAGTCGGCCTGGAAGGAAACCTAAGCCAGCTGGGACAGCAGCAGAGTCCTCCAGTGCTTCCTGTGTCAGAGAAGGTGTGACCACCGTATTCGAACACTGGATGATAAGACTGAAGGAGACGGAAAGAGATTCTGCAATCTCTGAAAAGAAACTGTCCTCCAACTTGTAGGATAACTTTGAGAGGATTCGGTGGGAAGATTAACACAACGTGCCTGGCACAGAGTAGGCATTTAATAAACAGTGGTGGGGTTGGAGCTGTTCGAGAAAAACTACCCGTCTGTCAGGAAGACAGACTGAGAGACGGAGACAATTACTGACCCAATACATGATTGGGAACCACCACAGACAAGGCTGGAAACAGAAGGGCTCGAAGGAGAGGCTAGAAACCATCAGCATTAACGCAGACAACAGGGGAGAGAAAAAGCAGTCTTCAGAGAGACAAAAATAAATAAAGATCAGTTAATGTAAGAATGATGTCCCTAAAGTAAAGAACCATACAAATGAAACAGAAAACATATTTGGGCGGCACTGTACAGAAAAGTTTCCCTTAAAGGAAGGACTGAATTTACCAGCAGAAAGGACACCAGGAATAATCCCAGGAAAAATAGAGAATGGTTGACAAAGAGGTGTAACCTGCTTAGGTTACCAAACTTCAAATCATGAAGAATTTTTCAGGTGCCCAGGCAGAAAAAACCCAAATCACTACAAGAAGGAGACTCGGGGTAGCCTCAGATTTCCCCATATCCAACACCAGGAGACCACGAAGAAATGCCCTCAGCACACGGAGGAAAAGAAAGCGTGGCCGAAGCCTAAAGGCAGCAGACGGGCCTTCAAACATGCGAGCCTGTCTTGAAAACACTATCCGACAAGAAAAGGCAGAAAAGTGGGACTGATTCAAGCTCGGGAACCCAGACAAGAAGAGCTTGTGGTGAGCGGTACGTCCATTTACACTCGGAGCGGAATGGGGCGCTTGAAACCCCCAACAAGATGAAAACTCTGTAAAAGGACAAAGATCGGGGTGTGAGAGCGGGGGAAGGACAGAATGCAGGGGACTGGCATGCTGTCTGCAGTGAAATGGTTAGATGCTTGGATGCCATCCCCAACTCGATGGACATAAGTCTGAGCAAGCTCCAGGAGTTGGAGATGGACAGGGAGGCCTGGTGTGCTGCAGTCCTCGGGGTCGCAAAGAGTCGGACATGACTGAGCTACTGAACTGACTGACTGACTCCAATGAAAGCCTAATGCAGAAAGACCAACAGCTACAGCCTTTTGAGATGGCTTCAAAAATAATTTATTTCCTTGTCTATAGAGGGATCCTATAGGTACAGATGTCTCTTGTGGTTCTGAAGCATTTATCTAAGGTCAAATAATGCCTCCAGCTTTCTTTTTCTATCATATCTAAGCCCCAAATAAACTTAACCTTTTCATATTTCCAAAGCATGTAATATGACTCCATTCTTACACCATTATTTCTGTTTGTCTATCATCTGTCTACCATTTTATTTGTATTTAGGCTTAGAGATCTGTCAAGACTGACATTCAGCAAATATTCATGTTGGTCATTTCTGGGTGGTGGCATCTAGGGTGATTTACAACTTTCTCCTTTGCAGATTTATGTGCCATTTGGGTTTTTATGATAAGCTTGTACCATGTTAACCAAAAAGCATCAAAATCACTCAGAAACATTGAAGGAAAAGTTAGAGTGAGTCCTGGAGCAGAGGGGGCTCCGTGGCTTGGTCCTGGGCTCAGCCCGCCTCCAATCACGGGTCGGCGGACATGGAAGGAGGCTTCTGGTGGGAGACGAGTCTCACTGGACCTTGAAGACAGGCAGGCTTGGAGCCTCTGGCTTACCAGGCGTTCCATGGATCCAACCTTCCTAGGTCTGTAGGGCAGGTGGGTAGGTGGTGTCACCCCATCTTATGGGTGTGGAAACTGAGGACAGAGAGAGAGAGCAGAGGCAGGGCACGGCAGAGCCCAGACCACGGGCACACAGCATGGGCTGGACAGGAGCCTGGTGCAGCCAGAAAGCCACCAACAGAGCTCAGAGCAGGGGTCCGGGCGGCAGCTGAGCAGGACTCCGAGGGCGAGTGTCCCAGGTGGGGGGAGGGAGGTCGCTCACAGAGGCTCTGAGGATGGACCTGGGGGCCCAGGGGGGATGCCCTCTGACTAGAGAGAAAGAGGCTGCGTGGGGAGGGGGCGACGGTGAGGGCCGACGCACCCCCTGCAGACCTGGGCTCCCCGCAGCAGTGGGCAGTGATAGGCTAGGTGGCAGGACCCAGTGGGGCCCCCCAGGCCCAGAGAGGAGGGGCCTGGGAGACTGAAGCCACAGCGCAGCAAGGGCCCCATGTGGCCGCGGCCACACCCACCTCTCAGCCGGGCCACCCCCCTGGAGGCCAGAAGGGCTCCGTCGCCTCCAGAGTCATCAGTTACACAGCGAGTGGCAGGAACGCGTCTTCTGCCTCCTCGTCCTCCCCAGAACCCAGGGCCTGGGGACCTGCAGCCCAGGACTGGGGTTTGGACCAGCTGTCTGGCTGCATCTGACCAGCTGGGAGGTAGTCACTGCTTAGAGAGCAGAGGGGCCACCTCCCAGGAATCTGGCTCCCGAGTCCAGCCTGCCGCTGCGTGGCCTTGGCCCAGCGGGTCAGCCTTCTCACCATCCAGGCCCAGACCCGCAGAGGCCCCAGGACACCTTCTGAGAACATCAGTCCTGTGCCTCCTCATGTGGACCTCTGATGCTCCCCCCTCCCTCCACGTGGATGGAATTCCCAAACCCCACTCTGCCCTCCAGGACTCAGAAACCGCCCCATGGGACAAGCTGGGGGTAAAGAGTACAGGCTTTGAAGTCCCATAAAGTTTATCTGAATCACAGCTCTGCCACTCACCAGCTTTGACCCAGGCTGAGTGCACTAATCTCTCGGGGCCCCGGGCTCCTCAGATGTAAGATGGAGATGATATTGTCCAAGTGCATATCTGTCAGGAGTAAATGGTGTGAACAGCGCGCCCGCACACAGCAGAGGCCCCTCCTGCTGGCCCAGCCTCCAGGTCACATCCACGGCTTCCTTCCCACCTGAGGCCACTCAGCTGGCGGCCTTGGGCAGGCCGGGCCACGTCTCCAGCAGCAGACAGCTGAGGACAACGATCAACTTGTCGTGTCTGGGGGAGGGCAGGGCAGGCTGTGGGCTGGACGGGCCCTCCAGAAACACCTGGAGATCACAGCTGCCCAGTTTGATGAGACCCACACATGCAATTTAAGTCTTTGAACAACTGCATTTAAAGAAGTGAAAAGAAACAAGTGAAATTAATTTCCATAACATTTTAATTTAACACAATATATCCAAAATAGTAGGGCTTCCCTGACAGCTCAGTTGGTAAAGAATCCGTCTACAATACAGGAGACCCCGGTTCGATTCCTGGGTCGAGAAGATCCGCTGGAGAAGGGAAAGGCTACCCACTCCGGTATTCTGGCCTGGAGAGTTCCATGGACAGTGTAGTCCATGGGGTCGCAGAGTCAGACAAGACTGAGCGACTTTCACTTTCATCCAAAATATTATCACTTCAGTATGTAATCAATACAAAAAATATTGCAATATTTTGACATTCTTTTTCTTCTATGAAGTGTTTGACCCCCGTGCTCTACAGGCCGGTGTGGTATTAACACATATTTTCAAGATACAGACACTGAGAGCATCTGGTGAGAAGTGCGGGATGTGGACCCAGAAAACAAAACATCCCTCTGCCCTCTACTTTCTCCCCTCCCCCATCTACTTCCTTCCCTCCCCATCTACTTCCTCCCCTCCCCCATCTACTTCCTCCCCTCCCCATCTACTTCCTCCCCTCCCCCGTCTATTTCCTCCCCTCCCCCATCTACTTCCTCCCCTCCCCATCTACTTCCTTCCCTCCCCCTTCTACTTCCTTCCCTCCCCCTC